>NC_080390.1:45207778-45513289 GCF_028751815.1 Salvia miltiorrhiza | reverse complement strand
TGACACAATTCTTTTCGGCACGAAAATTAAGAAATTGACGAAAATTAAGAAATTGGTATTTTGTGTGTTAAGTGTGGTAGGTGAAAAGTGAATATGTGAATAAAGGATAAATTTTTTGCCATTTTTAGAAACGTGTCATGCTTCGTGAGACAGACCAAAAAGGAAACTGTGTCATGTTTCGTGGGACGGATGGAGTATTTTTATATATTATAATAAAGGATAGTCTCTAAATTCATAAATTTTGGTCAATTTTCATTTTTTTTCCACAAACTTTAAACTTTATTAAAAATCATAAACTATCAATTTTTCCCAATTTTTCCATCAAGCACATTTCCGGCCAAAATCGATACCGGAAAAATTTGACGTGGCGAAAGTCACTTAAAACGTGGCATCCACGTGTGCACTCTCTGCCACATAAGATGAGATAACATTGTTTCGTCTGTCTCTGCCCCCAAAGCATGGTCTCTGCCGCCTGCGGCCATCCCTTCTGCGCCGATTGCTGGAAATCCTACGCCACAGACGTAGATCTGATCGAGTCGTTGGCCTCCTACATGGGGTCCAACCGCAGATATCTCCATAGATATCTATGGAAGATGTACCATAGATATCTCTGCCAATCCTACATGGGGTCCAACCGTCGGAGAAAACGGTGCCCAGTCCTACCAGGATGCAATTTCGTCGTTGACTTTGACGGAGTGGTAGAGGCTACGACGTGAGCGTGTGACTGCTCTCACAAATTCTGCTGGAACTGCGGGAAGGTGCACCATCGTCCCCGTCCGTTGCGAAACAGTGGATCCTCGCCTACACTAAACCCTGGCCCAAATGTCGCCGCCCCGTCGAGAAAAACCAAGGCTGCAATTGGATGACGTGTCGCGTCCCCTGCCAATTCCACTTCTGCTGGATCTGCGGCCAACCCTTGGGGTTCCACACCCTCTGCAACAAATACGCCACAACCGCTGCCGCCGACGAAAACTGCGCGAAGAGAGAGAATGTGAGGAAGTATATGATGTGATACAACTACGCCGTTTTAGTAATTTTCGGCGTGTCCATGTCAGCAAAATTCTTCGACTCTACGTGTGTTCGATTTTGACCGAGAATGTGCTTGCTGGGAAAATTGAAAAAAATTGATAGGTGATGGTTTTTAATAGAAAGTTCAAATTTTGTGGAAAAAACAGAAATTGATCAAAGTTTATGAATTTAGAGGCAAGTAACCCTTAATAAAGATTATTTGTTTATAAATTATTGAACTTTCACCAATTTCTAATTTTGCATACCGAATTTAAACTTCTATATACTCCCTCCGTCCCACGAATCTTGACAACTAGGGATGTCAATCGGGCCAGCCCACCGAATTTTTGGGCTAGCCCTATCGGGTTTCGGGTTAATCGGGTGCGGGCTAATCGGGCTGGAGATTTTTTCGGGTTGTAAATCTTCAACCCTAACCTAAACATTCGGGTTTTGGACTAGCCCATCGGGCTAATTAAGTTAAAGGCGTAAAAATAAAATTATCTTTTGTATTTTATTATCCTTAATGATCTAATGTATAATAAATAAAATATACATAGATATTAAAGATATAAATTATATAGCAAAGCATGAAATGCAAAAATATAATATATTCAAGATCACATAACATATAAAATAAGTTTTTTTAGACTATATAAAATAAGTTAATAACAATAAAATGTTCAACTTTGTTAAAAAATAAAAATAAAATATTCAACAATAGTTTGAAATTAAAGAAAAAAACATCTAAAAAAAACTCTCAAACCCTAAAAGCCTAAACTCTAATGTATTTTAAATTTTAATTTTTTTTTATTAAAAAAAATAGTAGCCCAATGGGCCGGCCTGACAGCCCGACGGGCTGGCCCGCTTCAACCCGCCAGCCCGAACGGGCTAGCCCGATTAGCCTGATTTATAATCGGGTTGCAATTTTTCAACCCTAACCCTCTAATTTTGTCGGGTTATTCGGGTTGGATTGACATCCGGGAATTAAGGAATTGTAGATTAGTGTTTTAAGTGTCTAGTTAAAAAAGTATAAAAGTGATAAAGTATGAGAGAGAAGATGATAAAAGTGATAAAGTAGGAGAGAGAAAATAATAAAAGTGATAAAGTAGGAGAGAGAAGTTACCTTATTTGGAAATGTGTCAAGATTCATGGGACGGCCCAGAAAGAAAAACGTGTCAAGATTCGTGGGACGAAGGGAGTACTAATTATTGAACTATTTATTTAATCTAATTTCGCTACCAATCAAAAATTTCGTCCAAATTTACTGCCGACATTATCAACTAACTAATTGATGTAGCATAATTGGAGGGGGAATAAAACGATTTTGATTGTACTTACCAAAACGATGTTGTTTTCTACTTAAATTGAACATTAACGTATAAAGAGATTTAGGGATATGAAATTAGAAGTTAAGAGATGAAGTTGTTTGGTTATCTGATGGCTACTTGTTCGTCATCTAATTCTTTGAATTTGCCTAATTTTTTTTTATGTTGTATACTTGTACGTGCAATTTAAGTAGAAAATGATGTTCCTTTATTCTATTTTTGATTATGTCACGCCAAGTATTCAATCAATTATGTTAAGTGTAAATTTGGCCAAAATCCTGAGAGTAATATAACATAAAATAAATAGTTATGTGATTATCGTGTCAAATTTTAAAGTTAGTACGTTTAAAATTTGATGAAAGTTGAATAATTTTGTAACCAATCAATCCTTATAATGTTTCGTTCACAATTTACAAAATAAGATTGGATTGTAACAGAAGGCTTACTTCCATGAGCTCGGTGTATATATATATATATAGAGAATATATGGTCGCATGACTCGCATCCAATGGAGACCACTTAATATTCAAAGAACTAAGATCAAATCTCAATCGTTGATCTTATCTAATCTAACGGTCAATATGTATTCACGTCATGTTCAATGGATTTGATGAACGTTCAACGGAATTACTGATATGTTCAACGGATTTATGAACGTTCATCAAATCCGTTGAAGATGGCATGAATAAATGTTGATTTTTTTGGGGTTGTGAGATTCGACCCTGTATATGTTAAACAAAAAAAAAAATTCGTTGAATATGGCGTGAATAAATGCTGATCGTTAGATTAGATAAGATCAACAACTGAGATTTTGGCTCTGTTATTTGAATATTTAGTGGTCTCCATTGAACTCTTCCTTATATAGGAGAGAGTTCTATGGTTGATTCGTAAAACATTTTTATTTTTATTTTAAGAAGTATTTTCACGGTAGCCCTTCCCTATATATATATATATATATATATATATATATATATATATATATAGGGAGAGGTTCAAGAAAGAACCACTAAATAAAAGAATGGAGAACCATTTTCAGCCATTCGATCATCAAGATCTACGGTGAATGCATCATCTTGTTGGATGAATGCAGATCCTGGGTTCGAATCCTGAAGGGAGCAATTTTTTTAATTTTTTTGAGTGCATTAATTTTAACAGCCAATGTATTAATTTTGACCGTGGATGCATTAGATTTGATGGTTCTCACGTTCTCACAAATTAAAAAAATTGCTCCCTTCAGGATTCGAACCCAAGATCTGCATTCATCCAACAAGATGATGCATCCACCGTAGATCTTGATGATTGAATGGCTGAAAATGGTTCTCCGTTCTTTTAATTAGTGGTTCTTTCTTGAACCTCTCCATATATATATATATATATATATATATATATATATATATATATATATATATATATGGTGTGGTTATAATGAGAACCACACTTATCGTGAGAACATAAGAACCATTAAAATCAATGCATCTGCTATATAAATTAATGCATTTGCGATTAAATTTAATGCATCCGAAAATAATAAAAATTTTGCTCCCTTCAGGATTCGAACCCAGGATCTGCATTCATCCACCAAGATGATGCATCCACCGTAGATCTTGATGATCGAATGGCTTAAAATGGTTCTCCGTTCTAATTTTATTTAGTGGTTCTTATTTGAACCTCTTCATATATATATATATATAGGGTAGGGTAGGGTTAATATAAAAACCCCTCTTAAGATGAAAACTAGGAACCAATTTAAAGCCATTGATTTAAATAAAATAGAGGGCTGAGATTAAACTACAGATGCACAATTTCGATTGCATAGATGCACGGTTTCAATTGCATAGATGCACAATTTCGATTTGCTTGAGTATTTTGCATTGTTGGTTTCAATTGCATAAATTGCATATTTTTTAAGTGCACAGTAAAATATAATAGATGCACAGTTTCTTTTGTTGACTAAATCCTAACCATTAGATCTAATATTTAAAAGGTCAAGATTAGGTTCCTAGTTCTCATTTTAACAGAGGTTTTTATTAGAACATCTTCCTATATATATATATATATATATATATATATATATATGGTTAGATTCAATAGAAAGAGTCCCCTATATAGAGAAATGAGACAGATTCTAGATCGTTAGATAAATATTGATCAATGGCTGAGATTAAAAGTTAATATAATTAATATAATCATTTCTGACAATAAAAATGGTAAGATTAATAATATCCCTAAAATTACTCACTTCCCATTTTCTCTCCCTTATCTCTCTCTCTCCTGTCCCCTTTCCCTCCCCCTCTCTCTCTCTCTCTCTCTCTCATCTTCCCATTCTGCCGCCCCTTTCATTATATCCCCAATTCTGCCGCCACCTTCCTCATCTCCGGCGAATGTTCAAGGTTCGTCCACGGTATTGAACTCCATAAAATTAAAATACATACATAAGTTCAATACCAGAAAACTAAAAGTTCATTGGACTATATATACAAGTTCAATAAATTAACTATACGTTCATTGGACTATATATGTACAAGTTCAATAAAATTAACTATACGTTCATTGGACTATATCTACAAGTTCGGAGAAGGGGGTGGCGGCGATTCTCGCCATTTTTCGAGTCGTTGATGGTGAGAATCAGGAAGACGGTGGAGGCTCCTGCCAATCCGATGAGAGAGCGAGGGATATGGAGCTGGGTTTAAAAAAGCGCGCCTAGGCGCGGGCTTTAGTCTGGGCGCACGGGTTGGGCTTTTTCCAGAGCCAGGCGCACCAACCTACGAGAGGCACGGCCAAGGCGCATGTAGGCGCCGAAAGCGCGCTTAGGCGCAAAAGCCCACAAGCCCGCGCCTCTTGTGCATTTAGGGTTAGGAGTATTTATTTCAATTTTAGGTTTAGAGTTATTACAAAACACGCATCTCCCTTTCTCCACTCCACTCCTCTGCGCCGCTAGACCCCTGCCCACCGCACGCCGCTGCGCCGCCGCTATCCGCCATCCGCCGCCGCCCGCCATCCGCCACCGTCGCCGCCGGCGGTCTGCTCCAGTCAGGTAAGTTACTTCAATTCCATTTTTGTAGTTTATTTCAAATTTCAAATCCTTTTTAGTTTTTAATTCAGTTTTTAGGTTTTAACTCTCTTTAATTCAGTTTTTATATTTTCAGTTTTTAACTTTTTTTAAATTTCTTTTACACTTCAGTTCAGTCTTTAATTAATTTTTTTAATTCAGTTTTTGATTTCTATTCAGTTTAGTGTCTATCTAATTTCTTTTTTAAGTTATATTCAGTTTTTAATTCAAATTTTTAAGTTCTTTTTTATTTTAGTTTTGTAATTTCCGTTTTGATATTATAGTTTAACAAATTTCATTTTTTTAATTTCAGTTTTAACTTTCAATGGCTTCGGATAAGTCACGTGTATCATCAACGGAGGATGATCATGATGATCCTACTAAAAAATATGGGACGCCCAATCCTTCGAATAAAATTGCATGGACGTGTCATTTTTGTGGGAAAGTCACAAATGGAGGATCCTATCGAATGAAGCAACATTTGGTGGGAGGTTTTAGGAATACAAAGAAATGTCTTAAGGCTCCCGAGCATGTAAGGACGGAAGTGAATGCTTATATGATTAAGAAAGCAACTAGTAAAGTGCTTAATCAATTTGCTAGAAATCCGTCTCATGATGTTGGTGATTATGATGAAGAAGAGGAAGAGGTGGAAATTGAAGGTAGCTCGTCACGCACCATCATGAGTAAAGTGGCACCGGCTTCAAAAAGAATGAAAGGTCCCTTAGATGTTTTATTTGCATCTAAGCAACCTAGTTCTCAATCTCAAGAAGTATTGAAGGGTAGGAAAGAAAGAAAGGGAATTTTTGGTGCTAGTGACAAAGTATGTAGGGACAAAGCTTGTGAAGCTATTGCAAGGTTCTTTTATGACAATGCAATTCCCTTCCATCCGGCTACTAGTGATAGCTTCAAAGGAATGGTTGAAGCTATTGGACAATATGGTCCGGGGTTGGTTCCACCGAGCATGTATGAGCTAAGAGTTCCTTTTCTTCAAAAGGAAGTGGAAGCCACGAACACCAAAGTGATGGAGTTCAAGAAAGAATGGGCCATAAAGGGATGTTCTATTTTATCTGATGGATGGCGTGATTCGGTGGTGCAAAAGGATATTGTGAACTTTCTTGTCAACTCTCCAAAAGGGTTCGTGTTCATCAAATCGGTGGAAGTTTCCGAAGTTGTGAAAGATTCAACCACTTTGTTTTTGATGCTTGATTCTATTGTCGAGGAAGTTGGAGAGATGAATGTTGTGCAAGTGGTGACGGACAATGCATCTAACTATGTTAAGGCGGGTAAGAAGTTTAAATCATCTATTCATCTTTAATTTTATAATTTTCAGTTCCAACTTCCAAGTTGTTTTTACTTAATGATTAAAGCTTAATCCTTTTTTCATAGGGAAATTGCTTATGGCCAAAAGACCACATCTTTATTGGACTCCATGTGCCGCACATTGTGTGGACTTGCTGTTGGAGGATATTGGAAAGCTTCCAATGATCAAGAATGCCCTTAAGAAGGCGATCTTAAGGGCATGATGAGGAGATTCACCATGTCGGCGTTGTGAACATGATGAGGAGATTCACCAATCAAAGGAATTTGCATCGACCGACGGTCACAAGGTTTGCAACTTCCTTCATCACTCTTGCACAATATCACAAGCAAAAAAATAATTTGAGGAAGATGGTCATTTCGGAAGAGTGGATTGCTTCAAAGTGGCAAAAGGATGCGGGGGGGGGGAAGAAGATGACATCTTTTATTTTGCAAGACACATTTTGGATGAATGTGTTGTATGCTCTTAAGTTGGTAGGTCCTCTTGTGAAAGTACTTCGAATGGTTGATGGGGATAAAAAACCGGCTATGGGATACATTTATGAAGCTATGGATAGAGCAAAGGAGGCTATTGCTAAGAGTTTTGGTCACAAGGAGGAGCATTACAAAGAAGCTTTTGGGATAATTGATAAAAGATGGGATTGCCAACTTCATCGCCCTTTACATGCGGCCGGATACTTTCTAAATCCGGAAATCTATTATGATAATCCGGAGGGAGTGAGTTGTCAAGAAATTGAGCATGGCTTGTATGAAAGCATTCAAAGGCTAGTTCGAGATAATTCAACACAAGACAAGATCATGGCTGAGCTAGATGCCTACAAAAATGCAACGGGTCTATTTGGCAATGCAATGGCGATTAGACATAGAAAGATGAAATCACCGGGTAAGATTTAATATTTGAAATTTCTAATTAAGTGTTCAAATAATTAACATTTCATATTCTAACAACAATTCATTTTTTAAATGTCTATAGCGGATTGGTGGTCTTGTTATGGATCTTCAAGTCCCAACCTCAAATCATTTGCGATAAAAGTTCTTAGCCTCACTTGTAGTGCTACCGGGTGCGAGAGAAATTGGAGTGTCTTTGAACATGTAAGTCATTATTTTATTTTACTTTCACTAGAGTCTAGAATACATAAACTATAATTTTAACTTATTGTCTTTTATATTTTTATAGCTTCATACCAAGAAGAGAAACCGATTGGCACAAGATTGGCTCAATCACTTGGTTTATGTGAAGTACAATCGCAGTTTGGAAAGGCGATACAAGAGGAAAGACACGATAGATCCTATTTTATTAGAAGAGATTGATGATAGCAATGAATGGTTGCTTGGACATATGGATGGGGACTCTTCTAATGAAGATAGTGATCTTGTGTTTGAGGATGATAATTTGACATGGAGTGCCGTTAGCAAGGCTTCGGGAGCTAATGACCCTATTTATAGCACTAGACATGCATCTAGAGTTGATAAATGAAAGGGTGTAGTTGCTTCGGGTTCGAGGACGAGAAGACTCTTAGATGAGAATGAAGATGAGGATGGGGATGAGGGTGCGGAGGAGATGGAAGAGGACATTGGTGAAGACAAAGATGATGAAGGAGATGGGGATGATGCACTTAATGATGATGATTATTGATTAGTTATTCGATATTTGATCGTACTTTTAGACTTGCGTAGTTTAAAACTTAAGTATTTGTGTGTCTTGAATTTTTATGTGTTTTTAAATTAAGTATTTATGTGTTTAAGTATTTGTGGTGTTAAATATTTGTGTTTTTGGTATAAAATATATTGTAGGTAAATATATTAGAATTTTTTAGGCTTTAGTGCGCCTCGCCTACGAAAAGCCCGCGCATGAGCTTAAAGCCCTGCGCCTAGGCTCCGGGGAATGTTTGCGCCTTGTGCGCTTCGGGCTTTTTAAAACCCAGATATGGAGACGGTGGAGGGCGGCGGTGTCAATGAACCTGGGCGGCGGTGACAGTGACCTGAGGGCGGTCGAAGGCGGTGGTGGTGGTGGGGACGAATCGGGGCTTGAGCAGTAGATCGAGGTGGGAATTTTAGGGTGGCTTGTAGTGGTCGCTGTTCAGAGTACCGAGTCAGGCTGGAGAACAGAGAGAGGACGAAGGGAGGCGGCGGCGGACGCCATCGCCGAGGAAGGAGGCAACGCTACGTAGGGCGGCGCCAATGCCTAGGTCTGAGAAAAGTTGGGATGTAGGGCTAGGGCTCCGGTTGGCGGCAGCAAGGGCGACGGTCGAGCGTGACTAACGGGGCGAGAAAGAGGGAGGGCGTCGAGCGTGCGGCGGTGGGCTCGCCTGCCGCTGCTTCGCCGAAAATTTGAATGGGAGAAGGGGGCGGCGGGTTCAGTGTGTGTGTGTTCTATGTGTGAGAGACGAGAGAGAGAGGAAAAATGGGACGGGAGAGAGAGAGAGATGAGGGAGAGAAAATGGGAAGTGAGTAATTTTAGGGATATTATGAATCTTACCAATTTTATTGTCAGAAATGATTATATTAATTATATTAACTTCTAATCTCAGCCCTTGATCAAGATTGATCTAACGAACCAGATTGCGTCTTCTTTCTCCATCTAGCTTTGTGTTTCCATAGAACTTTCATATATTAAACGAATGGGCTTACATACCAAGTGACCATCTAGCTCAGTTAGTAGACCTTGTGGTTTGGGTTCTAACCCACAAGTTGCAATTAAAGTTTTTTACTTAAAAAAAATTAATTTACATTTTTTGTTTCATTTTATATCAATTTTTAATGACAATTATAGTTGTTATTTTATTTTATTATTTACAATTTATATTTTTTTTCTATTTTTTATTATAAGATTACATTTTTTATATCAATTTTCACCATTCTCAATTAATTCTAACCTATAATTTGCATGCAAAAAAAGTATCATTTGTTATATATAATTTATTTTTAGACAAAATATCATTTGATTTTATAAAAAATACTATAATTTACTAATTATCATTTACATATATTAAACGTATCATTTTCTGTTATTAATAGCGTCGAGAAATACATTAAAAAAATACTCATTCCGTCTCACTTTAATAGGCTCATTTCTTTTGGGCATAGAAATTAAGAAACTTATTTTTTAAGAGAAAAGTTGTGTGATCCACGCCAATCAAGTATATATATTTTTTTACCCAAAATAAAAAATGAGCCTATTCTAGTGGGACGTCGCGAAAAAAAAATGAGCCTATTATAGAGTGGGATAGAATGAGTGTCATTTTCTGTTATTAAAAGTAAGGATCGAAAATGGTTCGATTACGGATTAATTGAACTAAAATTTCGCATAACCCGTAATCAAAATTGCTCGAAATTAACAACTATAACCAGAATCATTTTACGATTCGATTAATCGGTTAACCGAAATTAAACAATTTATGTGGGGCTATACAATAAGATCACTTTTTTATTCGGTTGCTCGAAAACTATACAATAAGATTACTTTTTCTATTACGCTTTATATGTTGGGTTGAACGTTTTTCCTTGTCGGGTTGAAAAAGTAAAGTAGCTAAGTAGGTAATGATTTGTGTTTTTTGGTAGTTATATTATTTACTCCATCTCTTTTTTAAAAATGCGTATTTTTTGTTATTTTAGTAAATTTTATAAAAATATGCATTTTTTAATTTATGGATATTACTTTATTATAGTATATTTTTTATTTTTTTCTCACTATCTCAACTTATTTATAATATTATCACACTCATAAGACATCAAAAAGTGAATCCCCCCCTTCCAATATCTAAATTTATTTTTAATACTCTTTTCGTCCCTGAAAATTATTACTGTTTGACATGATTATTAAAAAGAAGAATGATTAAATGATGAAATTGATAAAAATTGGTGAAGTTCATAATTTTTTGTGAGAGAAGGTAATTTCTTATTTTTGGAACATGCCATTATCAATGGGACAGACAAAAGAGTGAGCCATTATCAATGAAACGATGAGAGTTTTTTCTTTTTTTTAAAATCATTTTGATACGTTCCAGAAAATAATCTCTTTCATTTATGGACACTATTTCCGCTAAGAATGCATTTTTTCAGTATGAAATACATTGAGCATGTAAGCATGCATCTCCATGATAAATAATCTTATGTTCATTTTTCCCCCTTCATTCAGTTTTTTGTTGCGCATTCCTTTGTTGGGTTGGGTTGGGTTTGGTTCCATGAAATTCAATTACGACATAGAGCCTTAAAAATTTAATAGCTAATTTATGATCATTACTAATAATTAAAATATTTGTGAACTATCTCAAATATGATTAGAGGTTAAATTAGAAGTTCAAAGTTGGAACCAACATCGATATCAGAGCGTAGCAGAGCTGAACACATAGAAAAATCAACCATGTAGAACAAAAGAATCAACCCTAATAAAATGAAGTCGGTCCTGAAGAAGAAAGAAGTCGGACTCGGGAAAGATACACAAACTAAAAAGTTGCGATAAAAATTCACTAATGGGCCTTGGTATTAATATATATTAAAAATTCATAAATTATTCTCTTTTCTCTCCCCCGATTTAGTAGAGAAGAATATGGACATCTAAATAAATGTGTTATTGTATCAGATAGTGTATATAGTTTTCTTTATGTTTTTATGTTGCATTTTATAAAATAAAGAAAACGATATTCATTTAACTGCAATATGTGAAGAAAAACATTTTTATTCATGTTTGTCAATTTTAATACGACGAAAGACACGTAAAATGATGGCCGGTTTGATGAATTCGTTGTTTTGAATTCTTAGCTGTCCAAACATTAAATCTGCATTACATTTCCTTCTAAAAATAATAAATAAATAAATAAAAACAATAACTCAGCATGATTCAATTAATGATAAGCTTTTCTAAAATGATGAGCTTTTCAATTAATAATTGATTTTGTTGTCATTTCATTTTTGTTCGAAAAGACATGTGCAGTTGTTCTTCATTTAGTTATCTGATCATTACGAATATCGCATTTGATTCAAACATTTTTTGTTTGAGTTGAGATTCGAACAAAAGTCCAATATAAGGTGAAGGTTTCCAAAATAAAAAACAAAAAACATACATTGTTTGTAGACATTATGGTCCCAAATGTTTCGCTTGTGACTTGTGTATAATACTGTAATGTACTATGGACAAATAAGAGAAAGTGTGCAAGACAAATTTCTTCCAGAATACTAAATTACTAGGGACACATTTCTCTCTCTAGTTAGTTTTTTTTTTTCTTTAATTTATAATTTCTCTTTTAAATTTATAAATTAAATTATTTAAATATTTTAACAATTTATAAGTTTTTAAAGTATATTCCCTTCATCTCTCACTACTCACAAGTATGCAAACTTTGTTTATTTATATTAGTTCCATATAAATGTACAATTTCTAAGTTTGCACATCATCACATTCCCAATCTCAATATTTCAACTTATTTAGAACAAAAAGTAATTGCAAGTCATTTCTCCACTTACAAAATAATATGGACTCATTTCTCCTCTTATCACACACTCAATTAATATTCTTAAACTCTATGTTGAAAAAAAATTAAAAGTGTACCGATTTTTTCAAAAAAAAAAAAAGAAAAGAAAATATTATAAACTACTCCCTCCGTGCCACCATAAGTGACTCAATTTTTTTTGCACGAGAATTAAGGAGATTGTGTAAATTGGTTAAAAATGATAGGCCTACATTTTTTTAAGGGTTAAATTTTTCCATTTGTGGAAACAGACCACTTATAGTGGGATGTCCCAAAATGGAATACATGCCACTTATAGTGGGACAGAGGGAGTATTTGAAATAAGTTTAATTATAAAATTTCCAAATCAGAATTACCATAACGAGGATTCACCAACCAAAACGGAAATGTATATTGCACACTAGATTCTCAAAGAAATTACATTTACAAGTTTACTTACTTACAACTTAATAGTAAAATTAGGGTACAATTTATAGAAATTCAACAGAAAAATACTTTATGTTATAGGAGTAATTTATAATTAAAAACTACAAAATTAATTTTGTACTTGTGTATGTTTCAAAACAAAAAACACATATTTGTATAGGATTGAGCCATCAGAAAACGTCGGTGGTGGTGAAGTACGATGATAATTTAAAAAAACGAGACTAGTACAATTTATTCACCTAAATCGGTCTAAAATATATATCCTCACGTATATGTCTCAAACACAATGAACAAATGATATGTCTCAAATATGTATAACAACGCTCGTTAATTACTTAAATTATTATTTCTTTCGTCAAGTTTTAATAAAATTGGTGGTGATTTTTATGTAGTGGAGAAATGATCCCACCATTTTATGAGATGTGTGGTTGAAATTGAATTGGAGGTAGTTTTTTTGTAAATAAGAAGTGTTTGTAAGGATAAAAGTTAAGAAAAAGATGTAGGACATGTTCTAAATAGAAATGTGTCATATTTTTTGCCGACGCCAAAAATGACAAAAATGTCATACTTTTCATAGACGAATGGAGTAGAATTTTTAAGTATAATTGATTACAATAATTCGATATTTAGAATAAATAACAAAAGATTACAAGTTAAAGAAAAGCTTAGAAAAATATATCGATTAATGTTCGGACCCATTTTAAAAGATTATTTTACTATCATTCTCGTCCCAAACCCATATAATAATAATAAGTAATAATTATTCAATTTTATTGAAATTTATAATATTTATTTAATTAAATATGTATACTATAATAATTGGTTATGTGTCTCAACCCCATATAATATAACAATACTCGTTGACAATCCTTGAACTCGTTTGCAAAGTTTAAATAAATTCCACTGATAAATTTATATGAAAAAATCACTTTTATAAATATACGTATTTTATGGTGAAGTTTATGGTATTTACGCAAACTAGGGGAAAGGGTAAGGGCGATGAGCTGGTTAAGTTGAGTTGCAAGGCTTGTTTGATTGACATGACTAGAATGAATAGTTTTAGGAATTCCAGGCGTATCCCACCGTGTCTTGGGAAAAATTGAGGATTTATTCACTCAAAATCACAAAACCCACACCAAATTTGTTTCTCACTCAAGAACCCATTCAAAGTAAAGAAAAAAAAAATACACAGCTACATTACTGTGTCAAGGATTCTTTCTCAAAAAGCTTCAAGAGATGTTCTTCGACTAAGCCAATTTCCTGATGAAGCGGTTATGGCAATTTATCAATTGGAATGGTGGAGCATTTTTGCCAAATAAAAATAGACAAGCCCTCACTGTAAGTCAAGCTCCCCCTCATTTCTTTCCTTGTTCTAAGCATCAACATCCCTGCACCCACTCCAGCAATGGTATTGCATCCACTTAGGTGCAATGGATTTAATTTTATTTTTAATATAGTTTTATTCTAGTTTTCATTTTAATTTACAATAATTGATAAATTAAAATTTCATTGAATTCAAATTCAAATCCTACATTGATTGAATTAAGTTGCAATACAAGAAATTAAAATCCTAAATTACATAAATTAAAACAAACATAAAATAAAAAAATTCTAAAAATCTAGCGGATGTTGTTTCGTTGCTTGATATCCGCCACCTTGCACATGTGAAACGCCAATTCGTCCGGATTCATTTGAGAGGTGTCCCGGCTCATCAACATGCTATCGGTGAAGTCACGCTGAACTTGGGAGAACGTTTCCATTGCAGTCACCATATTCGCCATGTACCCGAGAGCTTTTTGGTTATCCTCCGACGTCTCTTCGGCCTTTTTCTTGCCTTTTCGTTTGTCTCTCTTGGCCGCCTTTTTGGTCGACACCCACCACAGAGTCGTGGGTGTGCTCGAGATACAAACGACAAATTAGCACCATTTTTGGCGGATAATAGTTGCTATGTTTGGTGCTAGCCGGCATAGAAGCAATCTCCTCCACGTCGGGGTCGGCAACGGCGGCAAAGCGGGGGTTCAAATTGGTGGCCGCCGCTTGAAAGGCATTCGATTCTTGCGTGAACGGCGAGAATCTTTGCCTGGAAGCATTTGATTCGCCGGGGGATGGATTTTGAGGGTGGTCACGCCAATAGTTGCTCCAATCGCCTTCCATTGCTATTTGTTGAAATAATATAAGAAGAAGATGAAGAAGAAAATGAGGAGAATGATGAATATTTTTGGTATTTGTTGATATATATATATATATATATATATATAGGTGCTAAGAATTAAAAAAAAAGGGGCAACGGATAGATGCTCAACGGGAAGAAAAAAACGGGCTTCTGCCGATTTTTTGAAATTTTAATTTTTTTTTCAATTTTCCTTTTTTTTTTTGCTTGAAAATGGCAGCGTGTTGACACGCGCCCTCCTTCGCTCCTGTTCGCTGCTGGTGCGTCTGCTTGCACCCGCTCCATTGCTCCCGGGTGCAGCAACGCTGGCGGGTGCGATAGGCCGGGTTCGATCCCGCCATTGCACCCGCCGTTGTTGATGCTCTAACAGTGTTTAAGCGCTGGGCCCAAGGCTTTAGACGGGCTTCACTTGTTGTGAAGCTTCTTTACCAAACAACAATTTGAGCCTAGCATATACTCATCACTAATTTATTAACAACGTAAATTACAACTAACACAGTATAATTGTAGCAAATAAAAAGTAACCGAGTATCGTATCCTCAGCGACTGATAAATAAAATAACTCTAAATATTGTCAATTCAGATTTTCACAATACCCTCAGCGACTGATTGAATTGAAATTTAGAATAACACAAAGCAAATAATAACAGGGATAAATCAAATAATAAAACAACTGATCCTAAGGAAGTAAAGTCATTAACTAAATTCACACAATCAATCTATTAATCCTAATTACCAGTTTAATGCAGTTATGATGAGAGATCACACATTTAATCAATTACTCTCGTTAGAGCAGCACCGATCGTAGATTAGTAAATTCTCTATCTTCGTTAGGTCTCAAGAAAATCTACTAAACCCCAAAAGTACATAAGAATAGCTCTCTATGATCCACCTATCTCCGTTAGGTCTCAAGGTTAAAATCATATTATACATTCCTAAATCCGCTAAACAGTTATCTTCGCTAGGTCTCAAACCGAATAACTAAACATGCAAACTATTGATCAGATAATTCACAAGAATTCAAGCACAATGAATTATGTATCATAAACTGGAAGGCAAAAATGTATTAACAAATTAATCACATGAATTCAGTTAACTATTACAAACCCTAGAATCAGATTAAAAACCTAGCCAGATATAGCAAAAGAAAACATAAACATAATTAAAAAGACAGCAATTGAAAGAACTGAATTAAATAAACACTCTTAATAAAACTGGAAGAATAATCTTGAATCTTCAATCCTTGCAGAAATCTAATCCAAGCTCTAAAAATTGGAAAGCAATGAAAATTAAAAGTTATATAACTTAAAACTAAAGTTGAGAACCCTAAATAGGTCAACAGAGGACATATATATAGGCACAGGGGATAAATACATTATAGAGCTCGAAAATACTGATAAAATTTGAAAATCCCGCAAAATTTTGAAAATTCGGAAATTCTCGTCGGACACTATACACTGCTGCGCGTGACTTTCTTGTTTCAGTCATATCTTCCTCGTCGAACTCGGATTTGCGAACTGTTTGCGCCGAACTACAACTTTCATTAAGATCATCGGTCCAAATCCAGACTCCATATTTCTGTAAAATTTATCAAAGTACGAGCAAGTATCATGTTTCACAAGATACAGCAATATATATAAGTACAAAACAATCATCCAACACTCAATTTCTCATAAAATTGACATCATATGAATACTAAAGACTATGGAAACATGAGTGTTATCACATACAAACCAAACGAGCTTTAACTAGATAGTAAAACACACCCTTAATGTATCAATACTTATTATATTTGAAAGACAACACTTTATACATTCCTGACACGTTCTAAAAAAGAGAATGGACAACTATCAATCAAAAATCCATCTAGCCGCTCGAACGACCAGATCATTTGTTTCGGATGGCTAGATGACCAACTAGATGAATTTTTGACTTACAACTATAAAATTATTCTCTTTTTTAAAATTCGAACTTTCAACCTATATATTAATTGAAGAAAAAACGTTTTATCAATAGACTGCGCTTTATCATCTTAAGTATTAACACTTAATAAAAATTATATATAAGCAAATGGAATATAAGTATAAAGTATGATAGAAATTAAATACTCCACCTCAGCAAAATCCAACATGTAGTTCCTGGAGCGGTATGAAGAAGTGCAATTGGACTCAAACTCTAAAGCAAGTAAGCAACACGATATTTTTAGACAGAAGTATCTGGGAAGCCGACATTGTTAGGCTGTCAATCTACTCGATTCCACTTGTGACCTAACCTGAAATCTCATATTTGCCCTTCAACAGATATACAAAATATAAACTGCGTTCATGCACATAAGCTCGCACAATAATCGCGCATCCGACGCCTCTCATTATTGCACTCCATCTCCCTCGCTGCCTATAAATTCCTACTGCCAAAACCGAAACCTACCAACTCAACGCTAGAGCGACGAATAGGGTAGGCGGTGAGAGAGAGAGAGACGGATAGGATTGATAGTTTTAGAGCAATTGATCGATCTATGCAACCGAGGAAGAAGAACCCATCGGTTGTGAATCAGGCCATCCCTTCCCAATTTGGATTCTGTGAATGCTGCTTCTCTGATTATGATTATTATGAGCTGGTTTGATGATAATCTCCGCGTCGCTTCCAATCTCAGCCGCTTCATTGCCGGCCTTTTGTTGTTCCTCCTTTATCACTCTTCTCAATTGATTTCTAATTTCCCTGTTCCTATACACCCGTAAATTTCCCCCTTTTCTTTTCGAAATCGAAATTGCGTTTTTGTGAGAACGAGTTTGGTTGCCGTTGCTTCTTGGATTTCCTGGGATTTGGTGTTTGGAATTTCAGAGGATAAAGGAGGTAGAGATAGATTTTGGTGTTGTCGTTTCATGGAACTCAAATATGGCGGCGATTCGCTCTCCAGCGGATTTTACGACGGTGAGAATTGAAATCGGTCGTTTATTTTCTAAGTTGTTTTTAATTAGTCCTGATGTTTAGTTATATTTCAATTTTGATTGTTTTGTTGTTTAAATGACATTGGATTGTTAAGATTAGGTTAAATGACAGTGGAGTGTTTGATTTAACGATGTAACGGATTAGTTCAGGGTTACTTTACGCGTATTATGATTTATGAATCCCAAATTAATTTCTATGAGACCGTGAACCGGAATAGAAGTTCTTTGTTCGATGATAGTCTTGTATTACATCTGCTGTCGCTCGATGATCACCTGTTTTTTTTTTTTGGGTCTTGGTCACATCATCTTTTTGTCGGAGTTGGTTGGTAGAAAGTGAGGATCATGGTGTCCTTGCTTGGAAGAAAGGATGTCATGATCCCTGCAGATTTAGTGTTTGTGGTTGCTTCTTGAAAATTTAACATTAAGAAGCTTTGCCCTTTCCACGCTTCACATCAAAATTATCTTTAGTTCCTGTGTTTCATTTGTTTTTCTAAATGTTGCCATAAAGGTATAGAATATACCTTCGGCTTTATTTGTTTAGATACTTGGATCTTATGTTATTTATACGAATTTGTCATCTTAATGATGTTTTGTCATCTGGTGGCCAGGCCTTTATGCATCCCTTGCTGAGAGATCACACAGTGCCTCGCCTTCTGTTATTGTTGTTGGTGGGGGTATATCAGGGATTGCTGCTGCGCGCATGCTTCAAAATGCATCTTTTAAGGTGGAATCTCTTAGTTATAGCCATGTGGATTTGTTCTTATAGTGATTAAAGTTGATTTATGGCCTTCTTTTTGGTTGTTGATGTGGGATCTGTCTCTGTCCAGGTGATCTTGTTGGAATCTCAAGATAGAATTGGTGGGCGCATCCTCACGGATTACTCATTTGGTTGCCCAGTTGATATGGGAGCATCATGGTTGGTTTAAGTTTTTCTTCTTCAGTCAGTCCTATATGAAGCTTATCTTGTTTTTTTATGCCTGATATTTCACAGGGCTTTATTCTGTGTTGACTAAGACTCCTTTATGTTTACTAGAAAGTAGAAACTAATCTAGTCCATAGATCTTGATTCATTCTCAAATGGAATAATGTTTTTTACGCATACAATAATGTTTTTCTATGATAATATATGTTTTATGTATACAATTATGCTTTTTATATATTACAAAAATTGATTTGTTCACAGTTAACATAATAAAGTTGGTTTTCGTTGAAACGCAAAGCTATGTGTGTATATGTATATCATTATTGATTTTAAGCTCCACTTTTAGATTTGAAAGAATTTCTATTGTGAAATGGTCCATAAATTTGCAAAGAACTTCTGATCTAGATTTCTTTTTCCAAATGAACATATATACATAATACATGTTCTTATTAGTCATGTTATTATGTTGCAGACATGCACATGTTTAGTGGTAAATTTGAATTCGTTGTTTTGGTTGGCTGAAAGATTAGTACAACTTTTTGAAGCCTCAAATATGGAAACCTAAAAATTTTAATCATCTTGCCTGATTAGATTTGGTTTCATATATGTGTGCATAATATGCAAGTTTTTTAGGGTTTTTATATAAAAATGTTATTAAATCTATAATATATATAATTTCAGGTTACATGGTGTTTGCAATGAGAATCCCTTGTCTCCTGTTATCCGTCGATTGGGCCTCACAATGTATCGTACAAGTGGCGACGACTCAATTCTGTATGATCATGATTTGGAAAGGTATGGGACTATTATACCTTGATGCACATCACACTGCTGTAAGTCATGATTTTTGCTCATGGATAATGAGTTTTGGCTTTGGTTGTTTCAGTTATGCACTTTTCGACATAAATGGGCAACAAGTTCCTCAAAGTATAGTTACTGAAGTTGGAGTTGCATTCAAGAAAATCCTTGAGGAGGTAACACCTCATTCTATTAATATGTTATTAGTATAAGCAGCAGGGGTTTCTATCTGCGACACACATATTTAGCAATATTTTCTCTTTTCTAGACGGATAAAGTGAGGGATGAGCAGACCAATGACATGTCTGTTAAGGAAGCAATTTTGATTGTGCTTGACAAGAATCCAGAATTAAGGTCTAGAAACTATTTAACATTGCCATATTTCTTAAAGTTCCATCTTCAAATATTGATTGTCATTGCTTACTGCTATAATGTGCCTCTGACCAGACAAGAAGGCCTTGCTTATGAAGTGTTGCAGTGGTATATATGTAGAATGGAGGCTTGGTTTGCTGCAGATACAGAAATGATATCACTGAGAGCCTGGGATCAGGTAAAAGCATTTGTCCATTTTTCTGCAGTTTTTGTGGACTGCCTACTTTCCAGCTTGCTGTTGAGCTCTCCTAAAGTAACAAGTTCTTTGCAATCATTACTAATATTGTTAGTTTTATGAATTCATAATTATTATTAATTAAGTCAAGATTCAATTTGAAAATGCTTATCATAGATAGAAATGAACAATGTAGTTCACTTTGGTTTTTGTGGGTTGAATGTTGTATGGAAGTCAGCACTTATGAATTATGATAATACCATGAATTTATAGATGAAACTTGATCAGACTGCCTCATTCTTTCTCCAAAGATGTTGTATATGCTTTACCTTATATGGTTAGTGTCGTTGTTCAAACACTTAGTGAACCATGTAGAGCTTAGTGAGTTAGTGTCATGTTTGGGACATAAGCTTACACTGGAGTTGGATGCAGTTATTAATCCGATAGTGCTCCTAGGTTCCCATGCATGTTATTTGTATTATGGTTTGTCATGAACAGGGTTAATTAGTTTTGAGCATATTGCTTAACCTGCCTTTTGGAATTCCTGCGTGTTCAGGAACAAGTCCTTTCCGGTGGTCACGGGCTTATGGTGCAAGGGTATGATCCTGTGATAAAGGCCTTGTCAAGAGATATTGATATTCGCTTAAATCAGCGGTATGTATGAATTATATTCTCGTTGTTTCTTTCATTTTAAGTTCCTCTTCAGTATCTACCGCTCTGCTTTCTTAGTTCTTTTCATCTCCTCTCTTTGAAGATTAATTCCCATGAATCTCATTAACAGGGTAAAAAAGATTGTCAATGGGTATAAAAAGGTCGAAATAACAGTTGAAAACGGGAGGAACTTTGTTGCAGATGCTGTAATTCTCACTGTCCCGTTGGGTGTTCTAAAGGCTAAGATAATCGAGTTTGAGCCTAAACTACCTGAATGGAAATTGTCTGCAATATCAGATCTTGGGATAGGGAATGAGAACAAGATTGCATTGAAATTTGACCATGTGTTTTGGCCTAATGTGGAGTTCTTGGGCGTTGTAGCCAACACTTCTTATTCTTGTGGGTACTTTCTGAATCTGCACAAGGCAACGGGTCATCCGGTCCTTGTGTACATGGCAGCTGGAGCTCTTGCTAACGACCTTGAGAAGCTGTCTGACGAGGCTGTTGCTGATTTCGTGATGGTGCAGCTGAAGCGAATGTTCCCCGATGCCACTGACCCTGTAAGTAAATTTTCAGTGATTTATCCTATCACAAGTGTTTAAAGTTGCTGATGGTTATCAACAATGGCTGGTGACAGGTCCAGTATCTTGTATCACGTTGGGGAACGGATCCCAACATCCGGGGATGCTACTCGTATGATGCAGTAGGGAATTCGGATGATATATATGACCGGCTGCGAGAGAGCGTGGGGAATATCTTCTTCGGAGGTGAAGCAGTGAGTGTGGAACATCAAGGCTCTGTTCATGGTGCGTATTCGGCAGGAGTTATGGCGGCTGAAAAATGTGAGATGCATCTAATGCAGAGGATGGGAACGCTGGAAAGGAATCCCCTCGTTGCTTGTCGTGAGGAAATTGTTGAAATAACAGTTCCTCTTCAGATCTCTAGATTGTGAGATTCTTTTTAATTTCTGAGATTTGGCATAAGCCTTCAATCTTACCTTCAAACTTTCTCTATTTCGTCTTTCTAGTTTCAGTAATACTTTATTATCACTTTGATACTACTTACTGTCCACAGTAATTAGTAATGAGCAAATCGAACGACTTCTTTGATCATACCTTACCATTGAAGATATACCTTTTCACTTTTCAGATGAGGAAGTGCAATTCTCTATAGTCTATTTTGTCTTCCAAAAAAATATGCTTCTCTAAGGAGGCGAAAATATAATATTTATCTTGCTGCTCGTATTGCTATAAGATTCACTATTTAAAAATCTTAATATTATACAATAAACACTCCCCATGTGCAACATCCTAATAAAATAAAATTGAACATAGAGACCCCATAAACTGATTTTCTTCATCATCCGTCACTAGAGGTGTTAATGGAATGAGTTGGGTTGATCCATGCTTGTTAGGTTTCATGGATTAATTTATAGTTTTTATGTGTAGGAACAAGTTCGAGCGAATACAATTATAAATTTATATAAAAAATATAATCTAGAATAATGTGTCCACTATTCATGTGACAATTTTAATTATGAAAGAGAATTAACATATCTTACTCTAATTAAAATTGTGGCATTAGTGGTGGACACATTATCCTTGCCTACAATGGGTAGGTGATCACTTCTGAATCTATAATCTATAATATACTCCCTCCGTCCATGAAAGAACTTCCTAAGAGGGAGTGACACGGATTTTAAGAAAAAATATTGTTGAGTGTATTGAGAGTGGATAAAAGGTAGTTGGGTGTATTGAGAGTGGTGAAAATGTGTTATAATTAATATTGAGAGTTGTGAAAAGTGAAAAGTAAGAGGATTATAAGTGGTGGGGCATAGTCCAAAAATAGGTAGGAAGTTCTTTTGTGGACGTCCCAAAAAAGAAAGATATGAAGTTCTTTCGTGGACGGAGGGAGTATTAAAAAAGAAACTTTCAATTAAAAATCAATTTCAAAATTGAGTGGCATTTTTGAAGTTATAATAAAACTAAGGGTTTATTTGTAAATTATATATATATATATATATATATATATATATATATTTAATTTTTAGTGTGTTTTATTTCAATAGTATGAATAGCTAATTTTCTTGATTAAGTGAGAATAATGAAACACTAGTCTAAAATATGTGGGACCTAATTGTGTGTTTAATTTATTCAATTGGATTTTGATTTGTTTCCTGAGCAGAGTGCTTTAATATGGTTTTCTTGAACCTAATCACCATAGGTTAATTCAGATTAGTATCAATTAGTTCTCGCAATCTGTAATTGTTGGAATCGGACTAATTAGTGATGAAGCTATCGTATCGGTAGTAGGGAATAAATTGGTAGAAACATTAATGCTATTGAAACTTTAAATCTAGGTCTGACGTCTACAACTAGGTTATGTTTTAATAAGGGAAATAGTTAGGTCTGACGTCTACAGCTAACTATCGATAAAGTAAGTGGAATTAGGGCACGTCTGCTGTATTCACAATATCCTATAACTGGTTGGTCCATGAGAATTAAATTATCTTTGCGTCTATATATGATCAGAGTAGTGACTAGTGTGGATTTATTCGAAGTCGAGTCCGTTTTATTCTTGATTTATCTCTTGTATGCTATTTTAGTTTATTTATTGTTTTTCTTAGTTTACAACAACCTCTCATATTTAAGGCGTGGTGGCTACACCAAACTTGATCTTTAAGAAATTGAGTGAATTTACCCGTTCTCTGTGGTTCAACCATGCTTATTGCTATACTCATTTAATTCTTGGTAAGATTGCAGGAATTATTTGGTGGTAGACGACGATCACCTCATAATCTCTATTTAGGGTGTGTGCGCACGAATGGTACTTATGACCATATTAGTTCATTAGTGCCATATACTCTTGCTTATGTAGTGCTGCATGAATGATACTTATGGTCATATTAGTGCCATTAGTGCATAACCCATGAACAAACCTGAATCCGATTCACCCTAATTAAGGGCAAAACAGTCTTAAAATGTAAAAATGGCCAAAATTTGTACTCCCTCCGTCCCAGTCCAATAGTCCCATTTCATTTGGGCACGGAGATTAAAAAAGTTGCTTTTTGAGTGTAAAAGTGAGTAAAGGTGTGTGGGACCACATTGTTTGTAGTGTAAAATCATTACCAAAAATAGAAATGAGACTATTGGAGTGGGACGGAAGGAGTACTTTTTAGATGGGTGACCAAATATTGTGTTTTATTGTTCAAAATTGCTATCTCAAAATGGTACTCTTATTTTTAATGTGGAACCCATTTTTATTATCAATATGCTTCATCCACTATTAATACCCTTATGCCGAAAAATTTCATTTATAAATATAGGAGACCGAGTGAGTAACAAATTCCGTGTATTTTATGCAATATCCTTTTGTGCCGTGTCTATATATTAAGAGTGGATCCGTAGAGAATCATATATATTTTAAGAATAGAGAATCAATCACACACACACACAACTATATATATATATAGTTGAGTTCCAATACAAACCCATTTAATGTAAAATTAAAATCCTTGCACTTAACCTATAAAGTTACTGCACTTAACGTATAAAGTATTTGCATTTTTGTGGTAATAAATTACACTGTAATTGTGGTCCCTTTGGAATTCGAACCCAATACCACTAAAGTGCAGATACTTTATAGATGAAGTGCAACTATTTTCTAAGTTAAATGCAAGCGGTTTGTAATTTGTACGTTAAGATGGGTTTATAGACCATTAAATATTCAAAGAATAGAGACCAAATCTCAGTCATTGATCTTATCTAATCTAACGGTCGGCATTTATTCACACGCATGTTCAACGGATTTTTTTATTGAGCATATACAGGGTCGAATCCCACAACCCCTAAAAAATCAGCATTTATTCACACCATGTTCAACAGATTTGATGAACGTTCAACGGAATTACTGATATGTTCAACGGATTTCATGAACGTTCAAATAAGAACTATTAAATAAATAAGAATGGAGAATTATATTAAGTCATTCGATCATCAAGATCTACGGGGGATACATCATTTTAATGGATGAATACGGAACATAAGTTCGAATTCTGAAGAGAGCAAAAAATTTATTTTTTTCAAATGCAGTAAATTTAATAACGGATGCATTAATTTGTATAATAAATGCAGTAATTTTAATAGTTTTTATGTTTTCATGAAAATTTTAATTCTCACTTAAACCTTTCCTATATATATATATATATCAATTTCGCAATGATTTATGGCAATTATACAAGAAGGAGACCTGACGTTAATTTAGTTAGAGATAGCTGAATATAAAACTCTATTGATTTTTGCTAATTCCAAAAAAAAAAAAAAAAAAAAAAAAACTCTATTGATTTTGTGAGTTTTCAGGTAAAGGGTTGGTCAAGTACCAAACAATACAAAAGTAGGGTTTTCCAAAAATCTGTCATAGTCATAGAACTATGAAAATGTAACTATTTGAATTCAAACAGGTAAGTGAAATTCGACGGAGTCTATTAAAATATAAATTTATGAAATTATTAATATATTTTTTATTTCATAATTTTTTTTCACTAAAATAAAGAATTTAATGAAATTATTTTTAAGTAAAAGATTATAATATTTATTTTATATTGACAGACCTAATTTAAATATTTTATGAAATTTATATGTAAGCCGAGTTTCGATCCAAAAAATATTAAAAGAGAAATTGAAACAATTATTTGAAACGTAACTATATTATATGTCTGTAGTTGGAATTAGTAATTAAAAAAATAAGAAAATAATAAATTAGATAATATCACTAATGACTTAAACTTTAAAAGTTTGAATAAATTATTAATTTTGCAATTACCTCATAATCTATCGAAAATTTCATCTTACACCACGTTAGCTGTTGCTTCTTGCGTATGACCTCTTTTTTAGTGACTTTGAGATTGCCGCGTAGAGTTGTCCATAACTAAAAATAGGTTTCGAAAGGTATAATTATACATTTGAAAGAGATTATTCATGACTTTTATTTATTGTCGACATAGCAAAAACAGACACTCACAGAGAATTGCCTTCTCTGGAAGTCTGGAACCGAATTGAAAATTTAGTGAGTTGCGATGAAATTATAACCATTCTAGCTATAGAAAATTTCTTGTGCGTATTTTTTTTTTCCTAAAATGAGTTTGCATTCACTTACGTGTTCTCCAAGTTGAGTTACTATCAGTCTGGTGTCATTGCAAAGCTCATTAAATTGATCATATTTTTTAGAAGCGTGATTATGCATGACACGATCAATTTAATCTCATGACTCGACAATCCTAAACACTTGATCGTGTCGAGATATTCAACTGAGAATACTTGTTCATCGAGGTCAATTTATCTATCTAACCCTTTCTTTGGTGGACATTAGAGACATGAAGTAATCATTTATTGTATCAACCATCTCATTAGGGGCTAAGATAGCTCTATTCTTAAACATTTCTGTATCAAATGCATTATTAATTATGTTATGGATATAGATAATTTTTCTTAATTTGTGAAATATTAATATAATGATTTTTAGATATTTCATAGTTTTTAGATATATACTGATTTTTAGATATTTAATGGTTTTTGTATATGGAAACTAATTAAAATTTAGTAAAAAAGAAAGAATGAATGAGAATCGAGGAAAATGAGTGTTATACGACGTCACATAGGATAAAATTATTTTGTTGGAATATTAATATAATGATTTTTAGATATTTAATTATTTTTAGATATTAAAATTGATAAAAATTTAGAAAAAAAATAAAATAAGAATGAACGAGAATTGAGGTAAATTAGAATGGAGTAATTAGAATGAATGAGAATTTATAATCCGTCATCTCCATAAATGAATATTAGTGGATAGTGCATCGGAAGATTGAAATGACTAAATTCATTCAATCGTATAAGTTCACCAATGCTCTTTTGAACAATGAAATCAAATTATTTATATTTGATGGAATAAGTGTTAACAATTGAATTTAATAGTTAATATATATATATATATATATATATATATATATATATATATATGGTAGTTCAAATAAAAATCATTTTATTGTAAGAACTTAGAACTAATTATTTTTCCATCTTAACGGCGATATGATTAAATCTTATTTCAAAGGTTATTTTTTAAGATCAATTTTGTTGTGATTTTTAAGGGATTTATAGTCTTTTTCTATAGTAGTTTTTTATTCCTAATATACATAGGGGTGTAAGTGAGTCGAGCTAGCTCGCGAGCTACTTGGGATCGGCTCGAAAATTACTCAAAATCGACTCGATGTTAGTCGAGTCGAGCTCGAGCTCGAGCTACTCGAATTGGTACCGAGCTCGAGTTCGAGTTTCGTGATACTCGACTCGTTAGGCTCGCGAGCCTAATCGAGCTCAAGCAATTATTATATAATATATTATATATTGGGCCAAAATTAAATATATTTAAAAGGGATTATAGCCAAAAAATACACGAACTTTGATAAAAGTTGCAATTTTCACCTGAACTTTCAAATTGGCCAAAATATACCTGAACTTATATTTTTTGTTGTAAATTTCACCTCGACGGAGTTCAATCATTGCAAGTTTAGGTGAAATTTACCACAAAAAATATAAGTTCAGGTATATTTTGGCAAATTTGAAAGTTCAGGTGAAAATTGCAACTTTTATCAAAGTTCGTGTATTTTTTTGGCTATAATCCCTATTTAAAATACACAAAATGGCCCAAACCTTTAAGCCCATTATAACAAAATCTGAATTTGAATTCACTTGAATTTGAAACCCTAAATCCTAAGCTATCAGCCGCCCCAAGTTCCCAACCCCAATCGGCCAATCCCCAATCTCTCATCTCTCTCTATCTCTCGGCTGAATCTGACCGGCGACGAGCACCCCGGCGCGCACGAGACAGCAGCAGTAGCAGAGCAGCACGGAGCCGCTAGCCCGCCACCTTTAGCTCTCATTTCCCCAATCTCTCATCTCTCTCTCGACTGAATCTGACCGGCGACGGTGACGCGGCACCCCAGCGCGCATGCGATAGCAGCAGCACCAGAGCAGCACGGAGCCGCCGGCCCGCCGCCTTTAGCTCTCATTTTTCCAATCTCTTCTGACCGGCGACCGGTGACGCCCCGGCGCGCGCGACAGCAGCAGTGCAGCACAGAGCCGCCGTGCCGCCACCTTTGGCTCTCTTTTTCCTAGCCCGGCGGCTGGCGCGAAAGCAACAACATCTACCAGCACCAACTGCCCTTTCCCAGCCCCGCGCGACTGCTCTCCTTCCACTGCACTACTGCTCTTCTTTTCCCAACCCCGCGCAACTGCTCTCCACAATCGAGCTTAATCGAGTCGAGCTCGAGCTCGCGAATATGGCATCGAGTCGAGCTCGAGCTCAAAAAAATCAAGCTCGGCCGAGTCGAGCTCGAGCTCGAGCTTCATGAAAGTAGCCGAGTTCGAGCCTGAGCAGAGCAATACTCGACTCGACTCGGCTCATTTACACCCCTAAATATACAGTAGGTATTAGAGGCAAATTAAAATACAATAAATTTTAAATCGTGTCCATTAAAGTATTATTGATTAAGGGTATAGATTAGTTCTACATTCTTATCTTAAGGGTAGTTTTTATTTTATCCCAATTAAAGTATTATATACATTGGAAACTGAATTGGTCTGCCATGAGGTCGAAGATAATTTTTTAGGGAATATAAATATAATTTATAACATCAAAGTCATATATATTAAATTAAAGTAAATCAAGTATGTTTTTAAATTGAAACTGGAGAGTTAGATATCATGGAGTATAATATTACAATAATCATTATAATCTCAAAATTACAATTATATGTATTTTCTATTTTCGTGTATGGACACAAATAAAATTTTATTGATCAGTGGAATACTTATATAAAGATTTTTAGATATTTAGTTTTTAGATATATAATGATTTTTAGATATTTAATGGTTTTTGGATATGGAAATTGATTAAAAAATAGTAAAAAATAAAAATGAATGAGAATTGAGGAAAATTAGAATGGAGTGATTGTACGACGCCACGTAGGATATAATTTATTTTGTTGGAATATTTATATAATGATTTTTTAGATATTTAGTTTTTAAATATATCATGATTTTTAGATTTCTAATGGTTTTTAGATATAGAAATTGATTAAAATTTAGAAAAAAATAAGAATGAATGAGAATTGAGAAAAATTAGAATGGAGTGATTGTACGACGCCACGTAGGATAGAATTTATTTTGTTGAAATATTTATTTAATGATTTTTTAGATATTTAGTTTTTTAAATATATCATGACTTTTAGATTTTTAATGGTTTTTAGATATAGAAATGGATTAAAATTTAGAAAAAAATTAGAATGAATGAGAATTGAGGAAAATTAGAATGAGGTAATTATAGGATGCCACATAGGATATGATTTATTTTGCTTTAATATATAGATATGTATTAGATTTTCAATCCGATTTTCTGTTAAAAGCAAATTAAATTATATTTAATTAAAAAAAATCAAATCGAATCAAAGTAATCAATCTAATAAATCGAATAAAATTAATCGAAACTTTTAGAACTAAACCAAATTGCAAATCGAAAAATCGAAATAATCCAAAAAAATCAAAAAATAAAATAAAAATTAAATTATAGTATATTTAATACTAAACTTATATATATATATATATATATATATATATAAGATTTTTTGTTTTTATAAATCAAACCGAATCGAACCAATTTTTTTTAAAATAAAACCGAACCAAATCGAAAAATCAAAAAAATCAAATCATATTTTAATATTTAGGTTTTGATCGATTCAGTTATTCGATTTCTATTATTTTGCTCACCTCCTAAATACCATGTACGAAAATTTTAATACTCCGTTTTATTTTAGCAAAATAAAACCTTAGGGTCCTTTACTTTTAATGATTGATCTTAATTAATAAAAATAGTAAAATTAATTAATTATTTATATAAATAAATAAGAATTTTAAAATATCTCAATTATTCTTGATTATTTCTATTAAAATTAATTTTATTTAATTTATATATATCTCATTAATTCAATCAATACATATAAAGTGAACACCCCATGATATTAATAGAATAGAAGTTTCTATGTTGAACACGACTCATGATATTCCAATTAATTAGTATAGAAGTGTGCAGTTTAGTTGGTGATTTGAGTGGATTATTTATTTATTTAGAAGAAAATTTCAAAACAAACTTTTGGAAATGAAGCAAATGTATGAGTTTGACCCGTCATCAGTTGCTTTGGTCGGTGAGCAAAGTCCAAACTCAAAAACCAACATTTCACCCCACCACTTCTTCTTCTTCTTCTTCTTCTTCTTCTTCTTCAATTTTCTCTGCAATTCACTACTTTCTCATTGCTTCCTCGCACTGTTTTACAAGCTAATCTTCTTCTTCTTCTTAATAATAAGGGCTATGGCGAATACGGCTCACAACAACCTCAATGCTAAACTCGTTAGTCCCGTTGTCTCCACATAATCACTGCATGTTCTTGTGCTGATTTGTTTTCTACTTTCAATGATTTTGGGGGGTTTGATGTTTTTAGGTCTTACTTGGAGACATGGGCGCCGGTAAATCGAGCCTTGTGATACGTTTCGTGAAGGGACAATTTCTTGAATTCCAAGTAATTTTCCTAATCCCTGATCCCAATCTCCTACTAGCTATGCCTCGTGGATTACCCTCACTTCCGCGTTTACCGTGCACTGGAAAATATGCACTTGGATGTGTGTAGATGGATGGCGGATACTGATCATAAATTACGCCTATTGATCGCTTCCGTTATTAATCTTAAATTGGGGTTATATATGTATTCATTTAGTTTTGGTTTAGAATTAGATGTTGGTGTTAATTCGACCAATTTGTTTCTGTTTATTTCACAGGAATCAACGATCGGGGCAGCCTTCTTCTCACAGACTGTTTCCGTGAACAATGCCACTGTGAAGTTTGAGATCTGGGACACTGCTGGGCAGGAGAGGTATCATAGCTTGGCTCCCATGTATTATAGAGGTGCTGCTGCTGCGATAATCGTTTACGACATCACTAGCTCGGTATTCGCACAACCTTCATTATGCATGTTATATAGATCTGATCAAATATATATATTAGCTGTTTGAATATCTATTGCTGAATTATCAGCAGTAAGATGTTTCTTTAATTGGAAATTTTGAATGTTCTCATGTTTATGCATCCGTATTGATCCCATAAATGGAAGTTCTAACCACTTTACTAACGTTGCCATTCATTTTCTGGCACCAAGCAATCTATTATCTTGTTTCTATCATGTCTCCTTTCACAAAACATGAATAAGAGTGTGTTTTCTGAAGTTGTCCCTTTTGCTTCTGCTTGGTGATGTAGGATTCGTTTGCAAGGGCAAAGAAGTGGGTGCAGGAACTACAAAAGCAAGGTGCTTATATTTGGTTGGTTCTCCTTTGTGCGGCATGAGAAAAGCATAGGTCTAATGTCGTGAATTGGGTTGACCGCTCATTTGATATTAGACAATAGAATATGGCTTGAGACCCACGGAATAAGGAAGGGACAAACACCGTTTGTTGTTTGTTCTTATATATATATATATATATATTTCTGTTCACGCTTTGTGTATGTGATGCCCTGACATGTTCACAATTTCTACAGGTAATCCTAACATGGTTATGGCACTGGCTGGAAATAAATGTGATCTTGAAGATAAGAGGAACGTGACTGCAGAAGTAAGTATTCTGTTTCTATTGGGAATTTGGGATGCATTTATTTGTTCAAATAACGGCATTCTCCATCAGCCTTAGTTCAATGTGGTCCTATATGCTACCTCATTTTTGCATGCTTTTTTATGCGAGTGTATTCTACAACATTGATTAAGAATTTGAGTAGCAGCAACCCATATGTAAGCCTTTATCTGCCTATTCTATCGCCTCCTGTGCAGATGATTATGAAATAAGACTAGAAAGGTGAAAATGTGTCGGGAATTTTCTGAAGATAGTTCTTTGATCTTTATAAAGTTGTAGTTTATTTAAATCCACTTGAACGAATGTAGTTTACTTGGTAGGTGAATTCACATCAGTATTAATTCATTTATGGTATATCTAATTCCTGCTGAAGGTACGGATGCTCTGAACAATGTCAGTTGTTTGTTATTGTTTGTAGGAGGCACGTGCTTATGCTGATGAAAATGGTCTTTTCTTCTTGGAAACCTCTGCGAAAACTGCAGTTAATGTCAACGATATATTCTATGAAATAGGTATGTTTCTTTCTTTGTTTCCAGTTGCTTATTTTAGTTTTTTGGATTTGGAGGAATGCTGTCAAGGACTATGACAGTTAAAATGCGTCTATTGGCATCACCTTTCCCCTATTATACCCCCTCCCTCTTCTTAATTATGTAGACACTATATCTTTGGAGCAGAAGGTTTCTGTGTTTATGATTGTTTCCAGTGTAATTTCCTTCTTGAGGTGCTCCCAGTATATGCTCTTTATCAAATCCTATTGTTCAAAAAGGATTTCTCCAGCAGTGAAAGAATAAGCAATGAAAAGGTAAGGTGCAAGAATTAAATGGCCAAGTAGGGGGCTTAATAGTTTCAAATGCTTATAGAACTAAAAGCTAGGTTTCTTCCCAATGCTACTGCTTCAGTACCCTCAGTGGAATTCAACTACTTTCTATCATGCTACATAGTTTTCTTTAGATTCTCAATGATATTTGCAATACTTATTGCGAAGCTCCAATGAGATGTCTTTGCCTTTATGATACATGACAGATGCTAACCATCTGTCCATATGAGTATAGCCAGTCTGTCCAAATAGCATGCAATATATGCATGGTGAATGAGTGCTTATTGAAGCACACCGATAGTCTCCAGGGCCATGGTGAGGGTAAGCTCAGCCTTGTTGATAACAAGCACGCTTGGGAGGATATATGAGCTTGTTTCTCCTTTCATGTTTGAACAGATCTTGTAGTCCTTTCACGAAACCCTAGACGATTGATCCTTTTAGGAAGTCTATATTTGCCATCTGACGTTCAGGCTTTGGTACATAAGATTTATCAATCCATACTATTTTTTAGGGCTAGCTTGTAGGGCTCTCTAAACCACAGTTCCATTCCGGGCGGCTGCATTTGATTTTTTCTTTTTGTTTTTAGTTATTTGGTTACCCGTATAACCAACTCGGTTATTCGGACAACCGAATAAATTTACGTTTGGGTTTTGGTTACTAAAATTGATGAAATTTTGGGTACGGTTAACCAAAATTTCGGTTCGGTTAACCCATACCCAAACTGATTACCAGCCCACTTGCTTGTAAAATGTGAAATCATGAGTCATCTAGCTTATTTCTGGATTGACCCTTCATGTTCATCTGAAAACTCAATCATAAAAATAATTTTAATTTTAATTGGTATGTTCTCTCTTTTGTGTATTGAGTAAATTCCTTACTTTACTCGGTTTAAGAAAAACACTGATTTGATTTTGCTAGAATAGACGCATAGTTCATTTCACCTGTTTTTTTTCATCCTGGCACTATTTGACCATTATATATAAAACCGAAATTTCCAGTTAAAACAATCTCAAAAGTCAAAACCCTTTGTTAGAAGACACCCACCAACTACATGATATATCTCCTTAGCATATCATAATCCCTTGCAAGAGCTTGAGTGGATTGGTAAGCGGATGAACATGAACGAAAACCTGTATTTCCAAGTGGATAATGTCCCTCAACTAAATTTCTGATATATTTTCCTTTAATACATTGTGGATTACTGCAAACAAGCAATTATGATTGTACCAAAATGCATATAATTGACCAGGCATCTGTTTCCATATCTTATTCTTTCATCTGTCTTAATGGCTTGCAGTATTATCCATGTTTTATATTTATTCTTAAAGACACTTTCTGATATTAAATGATGTTAACATAGTCTTGTGATGGCTATTGATCTTAATCCCTGTAAAGAAGAAATATTAAACAATGAGAATGTTGTATTTCTGTTTGTTTCTTTCCTTGTAAACTTAATCTTCCCAATTATTACTATTGTTAATTTATCCTTGCTATGTTCACAGCAAAGAAGTTACCTAGAGCTCAACCCACCCAGAATCCAGCAGGAATGCTCTTGGTTGATAGACCGGCAGACGGATCTCGTGCTGCATCATGCTGTGGTTAAGAACTGCCTGGAAAATAACTGTATGATTCTTTACATTTGGGGTGTGTTCTCTTTGATGGAAAACAATTATTTTCCACTCTTTTGTAAAGTAGATAAATTCCCCAGTTAGGATGGAAATATCATCGGGGGTTGGCCTGATAATTTTTTGTCCACTTTAAAGAACATGGGATAAAAAGGTGGGGACCACCAAAATGTCATAAAAATTTCCATTCTTTTTCTTATTCCTCATGTTGGCATGCAACCAGAGAGAATGCTGTTTTGTTGTCTTGCCATGTCTTTCCCCTTAGTTTTGTGGTGAGACTTCTGATATGCTGCTGCATTATACTGGCAGGTACCTTTCCTTGGATGTTGCCACACCTGAGACTTGTTATGCTCTGCTTCTCGTTCGAAGCTGTAAATATACTAGTTTTCTTATGGTATTCTTCAACACCTTAGACAATATTTCTCTATCTTGTGTTACTTGTGTCATCGTCAAATACGCACTATATTCTATGCCTAGAAATAGAATGATATCAAAATTTAAATATATCGATACATCTCAAACTATAACCGTATCCTACTCGAAAAAGTAGCAATAGTTTTAGGACATAACAAAACGTTTTCCTATAAATAAAATATAAAATGAAATAAAGAATTTAACACATAAGTGAGGCGGTCGCAACTTCTATCCCCATCTCAAGTATCTTAGCTTATAATGGAAGTCTAATGTCGCGATTGTCAACCAACTTTTGGTTAAGTAACACCATTTTATTAAAAGTAGATTTAATAGGGAATGATACGGGTTTTAATAAAAATAATTGAGTGTATTGTGAGTGGAGAAAGAGTTTTATTTAAAAATTTGTGTTAATAATTATTATTATTATAATTAATTGTATTGTGAATGAAGGAAATGACTCACCATGTGGTGATTGTCCAAACAACTGTGGACGTCTCAATATGATAAAATTTGACTACTTTTATGAAGGAAATGAGGATGTTTAAATAATATTAGTATTTAATTTCCATGATATGCTTGATGACATACTACACTAGATACTGGGCACAGTTCACACACACACACACACACATTGCAGGAATGTAAATGAGTATAGTTTTGCTGGACAAGTTTTGGAAATGAGTATAGTATGGTATTATCGTGCGTTGGTAATAATAATGTTGCGACATCTATTTATGGGCAGGGCATACCACATGGGCTGCAACTATTTACTACTCCACTTATTAGGTTTCAGAATGTCGCTTTTTTTTAGGGAAGAGTGTGACGTTGGAGAAGTTCAGTATTCTGATATTCCACTTCATTTATTATTGTGTGGTTAAGAGTTAGCATTAGCACCAACTATCCACACAATTTTTATCTCACACAAAATAAAAAGTTTAGATACAATTTTTTTTTTTTTTTGTCGTGTTCAAGGAGTGGCATCTAATTTTCTCTGTTGGTAGTGCTCGGTCATTAATCAATAGAGTGGTCCGTCCTACATTTAGTTTTATCTTTTCTTTTAGGGATAATTGCGTGAAAATACAAAAACTTTGTCAAAAATTTATATTTGACGCGAAGTTATGATTTTACATTTTAATATACCAACTTTCGTTGTTGTCCAAATTTGACACGACTTAATTCTTAAAAATTCAAAAAATAACCCCTTTTTGTAAATAATTATACAAAGACCCACTTATGTTATTATTTGGGACATTTAAACCAAAATAAGATATTTTCTTATGATGTTTTCTTTTAATCTTTGATCCGCGCCTAAAATAGTTTAAAAGAAAACATCATAAGGAAATATCTTGTTTTGGTTTAAATGTCCCAAATTATAACATAAGTGGGTCTTTGTATAATTATTTACAAAAAGAGATTGTTTTTGAATTTTTAAGAATTAAGTCGTGTCAAATTTGGACAACAACAAAAATTGGTGTATTAAAATGTAAAATCCTAACTTCGCGTCAAATATGGATTTTTGACAAAGTTTGTATATTTAGGTGCAATTTTCCCTTTCTTTTATAAATAGTAGAATTTTAAAGAAAAAAAAATATCTTTCTCGCTGCAACCTATTCACTATATTCTTATCTCAATTCATAAAATTACCAGATGACTTTATATACATAAATGACAATCATTTTTGCGAGTATAAAGTTGAGAATTAATAAACTTCAATCAAGGCAACGTGACCACTTGATTAGGATGTAAATTTTTTTGTTAATAAGTGAATTTGAACGAATATGACCGATATATGAAATTTAAAGGAAAAATATAATAAATCTTTTAGTTCTTTAAAAAAATTAAACTCTCATGTAGCGTGGAAACTCGTATCAAGATTTTGTGGAATTAGAGTTGTAATGAAATCGAAAATTGGCTAGACTATATAACTATCAAAGATATTATTCAAAAACTACGTGCATTGGTAGCTCATTGTATTCATTATTTTTATAAAGTGACGAATACCGCAATTCCCAAATCCCCAATTCTAAAAAATAGAAAAGTGAAAGAGATTATTCATAAGAAAAAAAAAATAGAGAAAAAGAGAGAAGAAAGTCCATCATACAGGTTGACTATTCACGATCGAGTGTAAGTTACTTGAGTTGTTTTTCTCTTTTATTGTAAATTTATTATACGAAAATAAGCTGTTTTTCTCTTTTATTGTAAATTTATTATACGAAAATAAGCGCTATTTTTTGTAATCATATTTTAGTGGTACTAACCTTTTTCATTCTATATTCTCTATGGTGGAAAAAAAGGTTTATAATATGTTAAGAATATTCCTATGTTTTGATTAGATATCAAAATATTAATAATAATGACAATTAATTAATATTCTATAAATTGCAGCTCACAATTTAGATAACTTATTTTTTACTTTATAGGATTTAGAAAAGAAGAATCAGCAGTTGAAGTTTTTGAGCCCAAAAGCCTTTAATTTAACGTCTAGTACATTTGTATATATAGACTCATATGTATGTTTGGGTAAATTAAAACGTGCAATGAGATTCACATGTGGGAATTGTTCCACATGTGCTTTCCAATCAATACTATCACAAGCTCAATCTCGATGCATAAGTTATTGTTTAATAAATCAAATATTTCATTCGTGCACGAAAATATATTGTAACTCTTTTTTATTATTCATGAATTCACCACTTTTAATTGATGACATGAGGTCATTTATCTCACTAATTCTCTTTGTTTTCTTTAATTTGTGAGATCATTTCTCAACTAACTAAATAAACAATTTTTTTCAAAAATTCAAGCCACTTTCCCTTAGAACCCACTAGTATAGTCATTTGTGCAATGCACGATGAACATGAAAATTAAATGTTATTTTATTTAAATAAATAAATATAGATATTAAATAAAATTTAAATATAAATAAATACAAAATATGTTGTAAAAATAAAATAAAATAATCCATATTAATTATTCAATAAAATTCTGAATTTTAAAATATAAAATTTCAACCTTGTATAAAGTGTAATGGTAATTACAGTTATTAAATAAATTTAAAAATTATTCGATAATGAAAATTAGCATTACACATTATTATTATAGAGTTTACACGCCATAGAAAATAAATAAATATTTTCATACATATATATATATAAGTTTTAAAATTTTAATAATGACAAAAAAATAAAATATTTAAATTTTATTTTTTTCATAACTCATTCGTTTTAAATTCATTTACATGATTTTTATACTATAATAAATTTAAGATGCATATTGAATATTTTTTTCATGAATTAAATTTGACGATGTTTAGAAAATAATTAAAATATGTAAAAAAAATGATGAAAAAATTGGTGGGTGAAAAGAGAGGAAAAAAATAGAGGAAAAAAACTCATCTTTTATATATTATATAGATATAGATTTTCGTAGACAAATGGAGTAACTTTTAATCGTAAGTTAGTTGAGTATACATCGTAAAAGGAATTCTTTGTACATAATGTAAATATTTAATTCAATTTTACGCAAGACTAGAAAAAGAAAAAAAAAATACACGAAATTTGAAAAAGTTGCAATTTTCAAATGAACTTTCAATTAAGTCAAAAAATACATGAATTTATATATTTCTTGCAATTTTCACCCGAGTTTGACTTTCAGCGAAATTAGAGCTTAGTTAGCAGTCGAAAATTCACCTGATATTAGTCTAACTTATGATGATGAGGAGTATTTAGAAGCTCGGAGATCTAAGAAGGTAAAAATTAATATATTTAACTTAATCTCGACTTACAATTAAGCTCTAATTTCATTAAAAAAATCAAACTTACATGAAAATTGCAACAGAAATATAAATTTATGTATTTTTTTGCTTAATTGAAAGTTCAGGTGAAAATTGTACTCCCTCCGTCCACAATTTAAAGCCCCACTTTGGTGTGGGCACGGAGACTAAGAAAGCTGAAAAATGTGATGTGGATGAAATATAAGGGTAGTTGACTAAAATGATAAAAGTAGTTGACTAAAGTGATAAAGATGTTGTGAGTGAGTTCACTAGTGATAAAGTGTAGTAAATATAAAATATAAAAATGATAAATGTGTTTTAAGGTGGGTCCATTAGTGGCAAAGGGTAATAAATATAGGAAAAGAAGAAGAGTAAAAAAGTACAAAAAACAGAATATGACTTTAATTTGTGGAAAAAAATTTAAGAGCAAGTAGGGCTTTAAATTGTGGACGGAGGGAGTAACTTTTTTCAAAGTTCGTATATTTTTTTTTGCCATAATCCCTAAATATAATTACAAAATCTCTTGTACATCCTTCTATACCGTGCGACCAGGTCCTTTCTTTTTGCTAATTTACTTCGAATCATTCGATAAAATATTTTTTTAAAAAAATGTTATTCATAGCGTATCATTTATTTTCATAAAAAATATCATTGACATTTAAGAAAATATTAATTGTAGTTAAAATTTTCCCTAATTTCTCGTTCGTTTTTTTTTTCACTCCAATAAGGTCCTTGCATTTTGGGTGTGATAAATATTATCCCTCTTTGAAGTGAAAATGATAAATCAGAAAAGATGAAATTCTATTTTATAGGAAATGAGGAAAAATAAATGAAATATGAAAGAATTTTTTGTTATTTTTTTTTCATGATAAATTTATTAATCAAAGGAAGGTAGTCATTATCGTATACCATTGTGTAAGTCGAGCATGTTGGGTTCCTATGCTAGCTATGACACATGACACCTTGGATAGCGGTGGTGAGTTACCTTTCATATTAAAATTGAGATGGAAAGGTCTGAAACCTGAGTGAATTATTTATACATCTGATTTGAGTCAGCTATCCCATGAACTTATCAGGACATGTCATCACACAGATATCTACCAATTAACTAACCACCATATCATATTCAACTATTGCAGGAGATATGATTAACTACTCCCTCCGTCCACGAAATGAGTATCCATATTTCCTTTTTCGTTCGTCCACGAAATGAGTACCCATTTCCCTTTTTGGCAAGTGTACCCCACACATCTCTTTAATTAATACACTAAAAAAGTGGGACCCTTAATTAAACTATTCACACTACACTCCATACATTTCTTAAAACCTGTGTCGTCCACAAATGGGTACTCATTTTGTGGACGGAGGGAGTATTAAAATACTACTAATAAACTGTGTCAAACATATTCAGACTTATATAATAAAGGGCTAAGGTGCAGATTGGTCCCTGAACTCGACCCCCCAAGAGCGTTGAGCCCCCCATACTCGGTCAATGCGCGTTGACCTCCCTGAACTCCTGAAAGAAGGGTGCATTTAAGTCCACTGGTTTAACGGCTGTTAAACGCCGTTTAACTTAATTTTTTTTTATATTTTCGGTGGGTCCCACTCCTCTCTCTCTCTCTCCAATGGATTCCCTCACTCTCTTCTCCACCGCCGCCATCGTCCTCGCCGGTGGCCTCTACTGGTTCGTCTGCGTGCTCGATCTAAATGCGCGAGGTTCTTGGAGGGGAGGATTCCGACGAGGTAGTTGAATTGGAGTGAGAGATGCTGCAGGGAGGGGAATTCGGTGCCAGAGAGGAGCCATGCGGCGGAGGTGTCGCAGGAGATGTTGTTGTGGGAGAGATCGAGGGTTTTTAGGGAGGGTATTGTGGCGGCGCGTGGTGGGGAGTGGGGGAGTGGGTCGATGGAGTTTGAGGAGAGGTTGAGGAAGGTGAGGGCGGGGCAGGCGGCTAGGGCGGGAAGGTCGGAGATGAAGTTTTGGGACATATCTAGTGAGGTGCGGGCGGCGGCACAGGGAAGTTTGGCGGCGGCGGAGATGGAGCCGGAGATGTTTGAGTTTTGGAGAGTGAGGGTTTGGAGGGAGAAGAGGAGATGCAGAGGAGTTGCAGGAGACGCCGTGAAAGTTGCAGGGGGAGATGGTGGGTGTACATCAATTCGTTTTCTCCGGCTTCCACTGCCGCTCGTAGTCGGTGTACAACACCAGGATTTTCTTGTACCCTTTCACGCTTTCGCCGCTGGAGATCGATCGGGGTTTGCCTGTCTTGTGCCACCTTGTTTTGCCGTCGTCGGCGTTGAAACCTTCCGGCGCTTTCGCGTCCCCGTCGTGTACGGTGAGGGAATCCATTGGAGAGCGAGAGAGAGATGAGTGGGACCCATGCCACCGCAAAAAAAAAAAAGAAAAGATTAAACGGCGTTTCACTGCCGTTAAACGAGTGGACTTAAATGCACCCTTCTTTCGGGAGTTCAGGGAGGTCAACGCGCCTTGACCGAGTATGGGGGGCTCAACGCTTTAGGGGGGTCGAGTTCAGGGACCAATCTGCACCTTAGCCCTATAATAAAACTTGGATGACACTTACAAGTCCGAATCACCCAATCGTGAAGAACTAAATTAAAATTTAATTTGGACACTGATCGAGTTATATAAAAGAAAAAGAAAATAATTAAGAAAATGGAAGAAATTAATATCCTATTAGGTTTTAGCAAAATTGTAATATTGTCTGTGTGTTCGAGCCACTACAAAAAAGCGCGTATTTACCGGCGAAAACTACCGGCGGCGATTTTGCCGTCGGTAGATAACGGCGGCAAGGCGGCGGCATTGCAGGCGACCCGAAATTTCGAAATTACCGGCCAGTTACCGACGGCAAACTCGCCGCCGGTATGTAACGGCGGCGTCGCCGTCGTTAATGTTAAAATACGCATTATTTAATTAAATTTATAGACTTAGCGGCGGCAAAATCCCCGCCGCTATATAGCGGCGGCATTTGCCGTCGGTAACCTTTAAAATATAGGGCAGCGGGTTTGCCCATTTTTTCAGTATCTGCGCCGCAACCAACCCCCCCACGCGAACAGAAACTACCCCCCCAGCCCCTCCCCTGCTGCTGCTGCTCTTCCTTCGCCGCCGCCTCCGCCGCCGCCGACCGCCGCCGACCGCCGCCGACCCAGCAGGTATCTCTCTCTCTCTCTCTCTCTCTCTCTCTAGATCTATATATATATATATATATATATCTAATTAATTTTAATTATATATATATATAATTATATAATTTCACTTATATTATTTATTGTAGTTCGACGACCTCGTTTCACCGCCTTCTTCACGACACCCACCGGAAACCACCACCGTACGCTCTCTAATTTATTTATTTAATTATTTAATTATGAATTTATTTATGTATTTAATTATATATTAATTAAATAGATTTAATTATTTGTTATATATAGTTAATTAATTTATAATAGATTTTGTTTATAATTAAATTATATGAAGCATGATTAATTTTAAATTATATTAATCCATTTAATATATGATGTTGTTAGTTAAATTTTAAATTATGAAGCATGATTAATTTTAAATTATATTAATTTTAATCAATTAGTTTAAGTTGTTTGTTAGAATAATTTATATATGTTGGATAATTTTGTTAAATTCAATGTTATGTTCTATGTGTTTATGAAATGTTATATTATTATATATATATATATTGTGGGATAGATTTAATCAATTTCTTAAGGATCTTCTCCCTTTGGGATAGAAATTGATTATTTCTTAAGGATCTTCTCCCTACAAATGATTGTTTTTAATTTAATTACCATGATTTTTATTGCTTTTATTTGTATTGTATTATTGCTTCGACATTGGGGGGTCGGGTAGACCTAGTATAGGCTTAGTAAATTAGGACCACTATGGTCACTATAGTTGCTGGTAGAGTCGAGCACTTGGTAGTTAGGATAGTGGGGTTATGCTGTCGAAATTTTGTTAGATTTCAAGTAATTTATTATGTTTTATTTGTTTTTTTCAATTAGAATTTGCAAGAATGAGTGATAATCGTACGTGGATGTACGCGAGATACAATGATCGTACCGCATTTGAAACGGGGCTTGAGTTTTTCCTTGAGTGGGCGTTCAATCAAACGGCGTACACAGATGGACAAGGTAACATTAGGTGCCCGTGTAAGAAGTGCAAGAATCAAGCGTATTTAGATGTACCTACGGTCAGAGAACATGTTAGTAGGCGTGGATTTGTCCTGAATTACAAAGTTTGGGTTTGTCACGGGGAAGCACCGCTGTCTATGCCGAGAGAACATGCTATAATGAATGAGGATGATGGATTATATAATAACTACGAAAGGATGGTGCATGACCATGCTGGACCTAGTAATTATCAAGATCCTCCAAATCTGGAGCAGCCGCCCAATAATGACGCTCAACAGATTTATAATATGTTGGATGCAGCGGATACTCCATTGTACGCAGGATGTGACACGTACTCACAATTAAGTTGGATGACTCAATTCATGAGCATAAAGACTGAAAGCCACATGTCAGAGAGGACTTACAATCAGATGTCTTCGATGATGAAAGCTGCTTTACCAGAGGGTAACAACTGTCCAGAAGACTTCTATAGTACGAAAAGAAATCTACGTGGTTTGGGTTTGCCAGTAGAGAAGATCGATTGCTGTGTTAATAACTGCATGTTGTATTGGGGGGAAACTAGTGAGCTACATAGTTGTATGTTCTGTGACCAATCACGATATAAGGACAGCTTGCGTGCATCTGGGAGTCGCAGAAAGAAACAAGTGCCCGCTAAACAGATGCACTATTTTCCCTTGACGCCCCGATTGCAGAGATTGTTTGCATCTCCTGCAACTGCTGAACATATGCGGTGGCATGCGACCTCCACAGACGATGGGATAATGCGCCACCCGGCCGACTCTCCGGCATGGAAACATTTGAATTCAGTCTTTCCTGGATTCGCCGATGAGATTAGAAATGTGAAGTTGGGCCTCTCTACAGATGGTTTTGCCCCATTTGCACAATCAGGGCGTCAATATTCTTCTTGGCCAGTTATTGTCACGCCGTATAACCTGCCTCCGTGGTTGTGCATGAAAGAACAATTCATGTTCCTCACAGTCCTCGTGCCTGGCCCATCAAACCCAAAGATGAAGTTGGACGTATTCTTACAGCCATTGATACACGAGTTAAAATCTCTGTGGGAGGTTGGTGTGAACACTTACGACATATCGTTGAAGCAAAATTTCCAGATGCGAGCAGCTCTGATATGGACTATCAGTGATTTTCCAGCGTACGCTATGTTGTCTGGGTGGGGTACAGCTGAAAATGATGATCCTCTTTGTCTCGCCATATTCAAACCTATTGGGCGTTCACTTGGCCGAGGGACGAAGAGATACATGGATGAGCGCGAATGGCATGCTGCACACATGTATATTTTGAGCAATTGTGCAGAGGTTGCAGAGACATATAGCAAGTGAGTATTCTCGTTCAATTTACGTATAAGAAGTGTTCATCATATATAGGTGTTAACATATTTATTTGATTCTTTGTATCCAAGGATCTTCAAGGAGAAAAAACGATATGCAAATCCTTACATGACTGATGCAGAGTTTGAAGTCGCGTTTCACAACGAGTTTATTCTGTGGTTTAACCATTACGTAAGAGACGATAAATTTATGTTAAATATACATTTACTTACTCTAAAATTGGCTAGCAAACTTAAATGATATTTGTGTGAAACAGGTTTGTCGTCCTTGTAACGACGAGTTGAACCCTTATATTAGGTCGCTTGCAGCTGGACCATTAAGGGAGATTGAAACATACTCCGGCTATTTCGTGAATGGCTACAGGTTTCACACAACTGATCATGATAGAGAGAGTGCGACTGTGAACAGTGGCGTTTGCATAAAAGGTTCGGTCTATGGTAGTGATAGAGATGTGCTAGACTTTTATGGGCGTCTGCAAGAGGTTTGCGTGCTGGAGTATCCGGGGTATCCAATTAAGCAGACAGTCTTGTTCAACTGTGAATGGTTTGATTTGTCGGCTCAGGGAACTTCTATTGATACAGACTTCAAGTTAGTTTCACTGAACCACACACGAAGATATAGGAAGTATGATCCCTTTGTTTTGGCGAGTCAAGTAGTTCAAGTGTTTTACTGTCCCTATCCCAGTACGAACCAATCAAAGAAAAATTGGTGGTCAGCATGCAAAGTCAACGCAAGATCTAAGGTTGAAGTGTCTACTGCAGCATCTACATCAACATTAGATCAACCATTTCAAGAAGAAGTGGTTACTATTATGCCTACTCACACAAGTGTAGGCATTGAACAACCACTTCTCCTTCATCCCCTCGGTGGAGTCGTTGAGATTGAAGATGACGATGAAGCAGAAGACGATGATTCCCCGTTGACATCTAACGATAGTGATGATGATAGTAGTGATGCTTATGAATAAATGTAAATGCACATTTTGGTTGAATTTGATTGCAAATTTGTTATGTTTATGTTTATGTTTGTTAGTTACTGTTAATGTTACGTTTCGTGAAAGCGTTTGTTAATTTAATTGTATGCAACAGGCATCATGTCTACCTCTCGAGGTTTGTTGGGATTTGGGAGGCAATCTGGCGTTAATGCGCCAGAAGCTACAGCAGATACATCTGATGGGTCTGGGACGCATATTTCTGGGACTCCCGAGACTCCCAATGCTTCTAGTAGTTCACGGGCTAGAAGGCCTAGGGGCCCTACAGCTGCCGCTATCAGAGAGAGAGAGGTTAAGGCACCTGATGGGAGGACGGTATTTCAGAGGCATCCTGAGACTGGGTAAGTACATTAGTTAAAATTACTGTTTCTCGTACACCATGATTAAGTGACAAAATTACTTGTACACAGTGTTTTGTTGGAGCCCACTGGCCTGTCCAAAGCTTGCACGTGCACATTTAAGATGTTTGAAAACACAGGCGGGTACACATGGAAGTTGACGCCCCCGGCGATGAAGGATAAATTTTTTGATGAATTACAGGTACAATTAAATTTATAATACATATAAATATATCATATTAAATTGTTAAAATGTTTGATATTAAATTAATTCTCTTTCTTTCAACAGAAAGAGTTTACGTGGAAGCCCGAGGATGAGCATGACGTGAGGATCATGTGGGAGACAAAAGCCCGCAAAAGGTACTCCGACATGATGAGCGACTACAAGTCAACTCTCAAGCAGTGTATCAGCCAAGGGAGAGAGATGTCTAGGCCCGTCTGGATGACTCCCGATTTCTGGACTGGACTCCGGGATTACTGGCATCAGCCCGAGGTTGAGGCTGTTTCAACTCGAGCTCGTGCCAACCGGATGTCCGAGCCCGATGGGGAGGGTACAGGGATCAGTAGGCACGTGGGCGGGTCCCAGTCGACTCGTATCCTGCAGCAGTATATGGTATGTAATTAACAAATAATTAAGTATATAAATTAAATTAATATATTGACTAATATAACTTATTTATCTTATATAAATGCATATACAGAGCTTGGATCCTGGTACTCCCCAGGATGCACCGAACTATGCCACCTTCCTCCGCCTCCACACGTACGCCGACGGAAGTTATACGTCGGAGAGAGATGCTAGAATTGACGTAAGTGTTTAAGTTTATTCAAATATTTAGTGAATGTATTTATTTTCTAACAATTATGCATTGTTATGTATGTATTAGGCCGAGGTTCATCGACTGGCCGCTGCCACAGGACGACAGGAGCGGCTAGACGAGGTGTATTTGGAGGTGGTGCAAATTGATAGGTCACGGATCTACGGCGTCGGGAGTGCCGGGCAGAGTCAGGCTAGTAGGGGGTCTATCCGCAGCACGGGCACTTCTGCGGTGTCTCAGCAGCTTTATGAGACACGGATCTCCACGCTGGAGGAGCGATTGGCGGCAGAGCAAGCACAACGCCAACAGATAGAGGAGCGCATGGCGGCAGAGCAAGCAGAACGCCAACAGATGCAGGACCGCGTGGCTCAATTGGAGGCGTTTATGATGATGTATAAGGCTCCGCCACCTCCACACCCTGATGCCGATGATGATGATGATGATGATGCTTAGACTTATGTTTATGTTTTCAAACAAAATTACATTTGCACTTTCTTTTCAAATTTATGTTTTATTGAACTATATATTTCAAGTGCTTTAATTATTAAAACTATAAATGTTTTATATATTTATGGCAATGATGATGATGATTGCATTTAACATAAACAAATAAATTCAAATCACATTATAATAACCAAATTAAAACACTTTTGGTGTATTAATGTTAAAAAAAAAAAAAAATTAATTAATTAATTAATTAATTATTAAATATTAATTAAATATTTTACCGACGATAAAAATAAGGACCGAAACGAACTCGCTCACTAATTAACAACATATTTAAGGTATTATCTCCACATATTCAAAGATTATAATTATATGAGTGAGTATATAGCATTTAAATGAATTAATAGATGTAGATATATCAATAATACGAGTGTTCTGTACTGGTGATCACTCGAAAAGAATTTCAAAGTTAAGCGTGCTTGACACATAGCACAAGTAAGATGGGTGACCCACTGGGAAGTCGGGTCGCCGACTGGGAAGTTCGTCTAAAGTATGCAATACCGTATAAATACGGAAATAAATTGTGGATATACAATATACAATAAAATAAATAAATAAATAAATAAATAAAATAAAATAAAATAAAATAAAAAAATAAAATAAAAACTATTACCGTGGGCAAAACGCCGTCGGTAGTTACCGACGGCAATTTCCCCTCGGTAAATACCCGGCCATCCTCCGGCGTGAACCACCGGCCGGCGGTAGATTTTTACCGACGGCGATTCGCCGCCGCTAGTTAGCGGCGGTACTCGCCGTCGGTAGTTTTCCGGCAGGGTCAGCCGGACTCCGGTGGCTCTCTACCGACGGCAAGATAGCCCTCGGTAACTAGCGGCGGTGTCTGCCGCCGCTATTTCTCCGGCTAGGCTCCGCCGTTTAACGGCGACAATTCCGGCGGCAGCGCCGCCGTTAACTGCCGACGGCGGATGTTCGCCGCCGTTATTGTCGTTGCCGACGAACCGTTTAGCGGCGGGAGATTGCCGCCGTTATCGCCGCCGGTAACACTATTTACCGGCGGCCGTCTTTTTTTACCGACGGCATTTAGCCGTCGGTAATCAGCGCTTTTTTTGTAGTGGCAAAGGCAAGGTGAGTCGTTTATTATAAATATATTCGAAATTAATGTAAAAATTCATAATATAGTGGGTGAATTTGAAAACTAAGAAGTTGTATGCATTGCATGCTGCTTCAAAATGTTCAGACTTGTAGTATGTAATTATTATTAACAGGATAAATACATGAGTCACGACTTACAATATTCTTGCATTAGTTAACCCTAGCTACAATATTGCCATTTACGACAAATTCATGAATTAAACTTAAACGCCCCATTCTAATACTTAAATACTACGGCATTTCCCATGCGATATCATTGGTCCATTCACTGTTACTTAAAAAATAAAAAATTAAGCACATTAATCTGTCTAGATAATATTTAAAATTTTGAACTATTTAATTAAAAAAAGCGTCTTAGTTCCATCCCCAAATAACTTCTAAAAATAAAAAACACAAGTTTTAAGATAAAGTTGTTGAGTGTATTGAAAGTGGTGAAAAAGTATGATTATTAAAATTTAAAGTGGTGAAAATATATGATAATTAGCAGTGGCGGATCCATGATTTATTATTAGGGGGAATGAAATATATTGAAGTACGACGTTTAAAAATACCTACACGAGGGTTTGGGGACGGCCCTCAAGCCAATTTTTTGTTAAACATTTCGTTAGTTAATTTTTATATCCAAATAGAATCTTAATGGGTGGGGTTTAGAATTAGAATCAGTCACTTAATATAGTAAATAGTTCTTCACAATTTCATTGATTGAATGACGAGTACATTAAAAGCATATAAATACCTATTTATATGTTTTTTTTTTGAAAAATTATTTTATCTTCTAAAAAGATAAACTAATTTCTTTATTAATAGTTCATAATTTACTTTAACTCGAGGATTGACTCAAACATTAACTAATTAGAAAGAAAAATAAGATAAAAATAACACAAAACAAATAACTGTGAATTGTTAAAATGCTAAGTATATTATATTTTCTCTTATATATACATATAGTAAAAAAAATAAATATATTTGGGGGTACAGATGTTAGATCCACCTTTGATAATTAGTACTGAGAGTGGTGAAAATATGAAAAGTAAAAATAAATAAAGTATTAGTTGTGATGGGATAGTATTTTAAAATGAATCTGAAGTTATTTTGGGGATGATCCAAAAAAAAATATATATATATATTTGAGAAACGGAGTATTAATTTTATGCAAAATGCCCGAATGGTGGGGATTGAACCCTATCTAAATCTCTCTGTTATTGTTTATTAACTGTTATTATTATTATTATTATTATTATTATTATTATTATTGTTATTATTATTATTATTAAAAGGAAATGATATGATTGTACTTTAGAATTCTCTATTAAGACAGGCGGTGTTCATGCTTGAATATCCCCCAAAAGACTATCTATTTTTATCTTAATAACAAAATAGAGTAGTTTCCGTAACAATATATTCAATTATATTTTCAAAAACGCGCGACCGTCAATGTTCCCTATTAATCAGTTGAGATCAGAGGTGACAAAATGGGCGGATCGAATCGATTCATCGGGGGTTTAGAACATACTGGGATAGGGCGGGCTGGCTCAAAAACTGATCGGACTGCAATTTCTCAAGCCCAACCCAATCCCATTCGGGACATCGGGCCGTTGGGCCAAACCCGTCCATTGACCTTCCTTTTCCTTAAATATTTTTTATGGTTAAGTATCAAATAAGCCCTTAACATAGTGGCTCTTATCACGTTTAGATCCCTATAGTCAAAGTTGGGCCAACTAAACCCTCAAACTGCCTAATTTCGAACAATTGGGCCCTCGCCTCTAACGATAAGTTAACACCGTTAACTATTTTTTTTATTTTTTTTATTTTGCAGGTGGTGGTGGGATCCACGCCTTCTTCCTCGACAAAGTCACCGGAAACTCGCCGGAAACACGCTCTGCGGCGGTTTGAGGCATCTTTAGCCCCCCTCTCTCTCCAAAGCCCGGAACCACCGTGAAAGCCACCCTGACCCCGCATCACCACCTCCGCAAACCCTACCCCCAATTCCAGCCACCGCCTCTTTTCCCATTTTTCGACGACCACAGCAAGGGCCATGGCCACCGCCATTCTGGACCCTAACCACCCCTCTGTTCTCTCTCACGTCTCACTCCAATAATACCTCTCTCTATTTCATTCTTCGACCGAGCGACAACCGTACCTCGCCGCCGCTGGGAACCCTCCGCGACACACACACACAAAGGCAACAACAACAAACCCTCATGCCATTCCCCTTCTTCGACTTGATTCAGTCAACCACTTAGTCAAGTTGAAGATGCCTTTCTCTTCAAGGCCTTTCCCTCTCTGGCTCCAATTCCAAACGACAAAATGGTCGCCGCCAATCGGAGCCCTACATTCCCAAATCACCACCTCCGCAAACCCTACCCCCAATTCCAGCCACAACCTCTTTTGCCATCTCCACAAACGCCTTGAAGAATTCCGTTTCCGAGAACTCGTCGGAATTCACCATTTTCCTCTGATTCAGATTGCCGGAAAACGAGAACTCCATCTTCGGGTGCACCAATTGAATGTAATTGGAGATCTTGTTTGCGATGCAGGGGTGGAAGGGTGGGGCCCACCTATTCAAATTTTAAAAAATAAAAAGATAAAAATAAATGACGGTGTTAACTCACCGTTAGAGGTGAGGGCTCAATTGTTTGAAATTAGGCAGTTTGAGGGTTTAGTTGGCCCAACTTCGACTATAGGGATCTAAATGTGATAAGGGCTTATGTGTTAGGGGCTTATTTGATACTTAACCCTATTTTTTATACACAAAATGATCAAAAATAAAATAAAATAAATTAAATAATATTAATTCACAATGATAATTTATAAAAAAAAATAAAAATATAAAACAATACTCCTTCCGTCTCACAAAAACATGAACTTTTTGTCCTTTTAGGCCGTCTCATAAAAACATGAACATTTTAGTATACAACACAACTACAATCCCTTTATTTTTGGTCAAAAACATGAGATAGCCATTTTGAACAGTAAAACATAATATTTGGTCACCCATCTAAAAAAATACAATTTTGGTCATTTTTTTTTACGTTTTAAGACTGTTTTGCCTTTAATTAGGACGGATGAAATTTGGATTTGCGCGCGGGTTAGGTACACTTGGCACTATTAGTGCCTATTAGTGCCCAAAGTACCAACAGGGGAAAAAAAACTAAGTAAATTGATATTTTTTGCACAAATGATAATATTAGTGCTAAAAGTACTAACAATTTTTTTTTAAAAAATGCAAGTAAATTGATACTTTTGGCACAAATGGTAATATTCGTTCCAAAAGTATCATTCAATGATTAAACCTTAAATGAGGAATCTAAATCTTAAATGGAGAATCTAAATCCTAAATGGAGAATCTAAACTCTACGAGGAAGTGTTCAAAATGACCATATAACTGCATTCATCTATATAAGACAAGACAATGTATCAACACAAGTATATGACACTATTGACACTAATATGGTCAGTAGCACCATTCGTGCCAAGTGTGCCAATTTACTTGGTGTTGGTACTTTTGGCACTAATAGAGTCAAGTGTACCTAATTTGTGCGCAAACTCAAATTTGATCCGCCTAATTAAGGGCAAAATAATTTCAATAGATAAAAAATTGTCAGATTTTATATTTTTCAAATTAATGGTCAAAATTTGTGTTTTCTTCTTTAAAATATCTACGTAAATGTATTGTTTCTATAATTATTCTATTTGCAGGTAAAAAGTGAATAGTCCACTGGCGATGTAATTATGCTAATTTTTTTTATTCAAATATATTATATAATTATACTATTTGCAGATAAAAAGTGAATAGTCCCACTCGGAATGTAATTATGCTATTTGCAGACAAGAAGTGAATAGTCCGACTGGCAAGTTCTAAAAGATTCAGTTTCTTATTATTGATTTAATTAATATTTTAACATATTAAAATATTTGGTTCTCGAAAAAAGAAAACTATGAAAATATTTTACTTAGGTATATGGTGTGTCAATATGAACAGGAGATTATTTTCGAAATGCAAAATATTTTACTTGGCTATATGACGTGTCATCGATATGAACAAGAGAATATTATTTTCGGAATGTAATTTTTAAGTTGTTTGATTAAGCTTATTTCAAAAAATTAATTTATAAACTTCAAAAAAATTATGTATAAGTTTTAGGATAATATTATAAGATGTAATATTTTAATAGCTTATTAAAGAGTTTTGATAATTGAGCTTATAAACTAGATAAAGAATTGAATTGTCAATTAAAATAGAATAGTAACTTTCAGTATTTCCAGAAAGAGAACTATATGTTACAGAATTTGAAAATGAGGATTATATGTTAATTATGTGGAATTTGAAAATTGTGAGTATAGCTTTCATTTTTTACATTTACACTCCTATCTCGGGTCGTGAGGGAAGCTAGTCCTAATTTTGATGTGTTAATTAAATAAAAGTGTAAATGTAAAAAATGAAAACTATAGTCCTCATTTTCAAATTCCGTAACATACAGTCATATTTTTTAAAACATTGAAAGTTACAGTCCTGTTTTAACAATTAACTCAAAGAAAATTGAATAGAGATGAAATTATGAGGATATATGTTGGGATAACACGATTACATTTGCATGTTGATAATTGTTAAGATTATGAAAAATAATATATTTGAGATTGATCAAGAACTTATTTTGGGGGAGCTTATAAGTTATTGGATCTCATTTTCATAGCTTATAAGTTGTATATAGATGAGCTTATTTGCAAATACTTATCGAGCTTATAGGGATGTCCAAACCCTCTTAATTACTCGTCATCATAAAATGTAGTTGTATTATTAGACATGAAGTGATAAAAACATATAAAGGGGAATATCAAAGTTGATATTGCTCATCGTCCTCACTGGTTCCAATTAGTTGGCAATTTTATTGTCGATTTATTAAGAAACAAAGTTTTTACAACATATAAACGCAACAGTGATGAATCACAATCCATAACTATGCAACTAAATTAATTTAGTAAATTCGATAATTAATATTGTCACACCAACAATTTTATTTCACGTACAAAGCTATAATGATTCTCTCAATCAATATCGCAACTTCACAAAAACATGATTAATTAACAATACACGTATTGAGGAGATGAAGGGTGTTAATTTGGAATAGGTATAGTATAGGCTATGATTAATTAATTAAGTATATATCTTGATTTGATCAGAGACGAGACAAAGCCATAAGCTGGTCCTGATTATTATTGTGGCGATGATCATGCCGCCTCCTCTTCTCCGGCGGAGGCACAAACGTCTTCGCCATAGCCCTCAGCTGAAACTTCTGAATCTTCCCCGTCGCAGTCTTGGGCAGTTCATCCATAAACTGCACCATCTTGGGCACCATGAAATGCGGCAGGTTGTTCCGGCAGTGGTGGATGATCTCGGCCTCCGAGGGCGCGGCGGAGTCCCTCAACTTGACGAAGGCGCATGGGCTCTCCCCCCACTTAGGGTGCGGCATGGCCACCACCGCCGCCTCGACGATGTCGTCGTGCTTGTAGAGCGCTCCCTCGACCTCCACACTGCTGATGTTCTCCCCACCGGAGATGATCACGTCCTTTGACCGGTCCTTGATCTCGACGTAGCCGTCGGGGTGTATAACCCCGACGTCTCCGGTGAAGAACCAGCCGTTGCGGAAGGCCTCGGACGTGGCCTTCTCATCCTTGAGGTAGCCTTTCATGATGCTGCTCCCGCGCAGCACGATCTCCCCCATGGCCTTGCCGTCGCGCGCCACGCTCTCCATCGTCTCCGGATCCTTCACGTCAACGTCGGCCAGCGTCAGGATGCTGATCCCCTGCCGCGCCTTCAGCCGCGCCTTCTCCTCCCCCGACACCCGGTCCCACTTCCTCTGCCACTCGCACACCAGCGCCGGCCCCGTCGCCTCCGTCAGCCCGTACGCGTGCACCACGTGGAACCCTAGCCTCTCGATCCTCTCCAGGAGCGCCGCCGGCGGTGGCGCGCCGCCCGTCAGGATCTCCACGGGGGCGACGAGGGGGCGGCGCTCGTGCGGCTTGGCGTCCAGCAGGAGGTTGAAGACGATCGGCGCGCAGCACATGTGCGTGACGCCGTGGGCGGCGATGGCGCCGTACATCTCGGCGGCGGTGGTGGAGCGGATGCAGACGTTGGTGCCGCCGCGCGCGGCCACGCCCCACGTGAAGGTCCAGCCGTTGCAGTGGAACATGGGGAGGGACCACATGTAGACCGGCTCGGTCGGCATCCCCCAGCCGAGGATGAGGCTGAGGGTGCTCAGGTAGGCGCCGCGGTGGCTGTACACCACCCCCTTGGGCTCCGACGTCGTGCCGGAGGTGTAGTTGAGGGCGATCGGGCTCAACTCGTCGGCGATCTCCGCCGGCACGAATCGGGGATTCCCCTGCGAGAGCAGCGCCTCGTACTCGAGCTCGCCCAGGCGGATCCCGGTGGGGCAGTCGATGTCGTCGATCACCACCACCAGCGGCATCGACGTGCCCGGCATCAGAAGCCTCAATGCATCCCTCGCTACTGGCACGAACTCGTAATCAATGAAGAAAATCTTGGCCTCCGAGTGCCTGAGAATGGTGGCGATGGTTTTGGCATCGAGTCTCGTGTTGATGGCGTTGAGCACGGCGCCGGCCATGGGCACGGCGAAGTGCATCTCGTACAACGCCGGAATGTTGGGAGCCAACACCGATACCTGTGCCACGTAAACACAAACTTGGATTAGCTAAGGACGTGGACATGTGATATTGAAAGATTCATGAGTTTGAGTTTCACTTACAACGTCGTTGTTGACAACGTTGAGCGAGTTGAGGGCGGAGGCGAGGCGGCAACACCGCTCGTAGGTCTGCCGCCACGTGAAACGGACGCCGCGGTGTATGACGGATGCACGATTCGAGTAAACGGCTGCAGCCCTCTTCAAGAAGGTGAGGGGAGTAAGAGCTACATAATTTGCTTCACATTTTGGTAGTTTATCCATTTCTTGCTTTCTCTAGTTTTCTTTTTCTTTTTTTGGAGATACTTAGTTGATGATTTTGGAAACTTGTGATGATTGTATGTGAGAGATTTTTCGAGTTTAAGTTGCTTGCAAGTGTGAGATTGATGCAAGTGTAGAATCACATATATATATACACACACATTCAAAGACAGCATTGAATATTTATTATTATATTTTGGGAGGGAAGTTGCTATGATTTTTACACAGTCACACACTAACAAAGCAAGACTTTTGACTTGAATATTTTTGTTGTAACTATTATATGGCATTCACACTGTGATGGGCTGCTTGACCTCTCCACTTTGTCTCCGCTTATAGCCCAACAGATCACCACAACCTCTTTATTTTTTGTCTTCTCTTCCCTTCTCTCTCTAAAAACAAGTACAGTTAATACTTAATTATGGTTGAACCCAAGCTATTTAATTTGATCGTTAGATTTGTACCTAACAATTTCCTTAAATTTGTATACGAGCGTGTATAAAACAATTAACGAAAGAAATATAAGATATAGCATCAATATGTAACTAATATAATGTACGTGCAGCACAAACTCAGGTTTTAAAAAAAAGTATCGTGGGGCCGAGTGATCGTTTTCAAACTCACAAAACGGATATAAGATAGAACAACAATATATGACAAATTTAATGTATTATTTTATATCTCCATAAAAATAACTTAAACATATTTGATTATTTGAATAATGTTATGACATCTTATATATAAGGATGTGCAAAGTCCTCAATATAACTATTTTTTCTTTTAATTGTGTTCATTGCAAAGTAAGGATTTCCTTATAATACTATGCAAATTTAAACGTGGACCTATTATAGGGTAAATCAGTATTATCGGAAAAATCTAATTATTCGTTGCAATTCTTCATGGTCTTTTCCTTCGTCACGTATTCATGCTTATTAATTTCATAGTGCCCTTTTTTAGAAAGACTTGTCAAGCTGTAAATATTTGTTTTAAACGTAGATCTAAAGGAATAAAAATTTAATGTGTTACACAACATACATATGAATTACGAGTTCCCCTAACAATTTGGACACATTTTGTTTCACGATATGAAATATTGAAATATACGCACAAAAGAACATCGTATATATATATAAACCTAACTATTGAAACCCCCCAAAAAAAATCAAAAATCAAAAATTAAGATATGAAGCATAAAAGATATTGTTTGTCATCAATATTATTTAAAAAAAGAAGTCGGAAGCTGTTCCTAATAAAGATACTTCAATTTTGAGTTTTCTTTCGTGGATGCAAATATGAAATTTGTGTAATAACAATAAAACTTACAAACTATATGACAATAAAATGCAATTTAATTGTGTGCGTGTGTTGATCTAACAGTACAAAGTTAATGCCCAAGACATGAGATCATGAGTTTGAGTCATCTTTCGCGGGATCATTAAATTAATAGGTTGTGGATTCCAATCACAATCACATAGTGTGTGTAAATGTAAATGTGTATGATGAATTGTAACTCTCTCAAAGAAATGCTACATATATACAACAATTATACCAAGAATGAAAAAGACATTATCACTACCACGATTTTTTTGATTTTTTGTTTTTAGTTTTATATTTTTTGGTCCACATGTTCTACTCACGCACACGCGAGATAACAAAATATCATTTGTTGTTGCAATTGCAATATAGAAAAAATGAAAAGCTGGCCAACGTGAATCAGTATTGTTTAAAGGAGTTCCAATCTAACCACTGCTTTCCATGTGACTGCCCCCACCATAAATAATTCATTTTCTTTTCTCCTTCATTTAACCACTAAAAAATATTAAAATTAAAAATATTTCGTTTTTTTTCCTGGAAATTGTATCTTATTTTAAAGTCTAGCTAGCTAGTTCTTGCTCAACGTTTCTTTTTTTTCAATTGCGTTTTAGTCATTCAAAATTCCAATTTTGCTGAATTAAATTGAAAGAGTACTCATTTTGCTTTTGACTGGAAATTTTGTGAAGCACGACTGTTTGTTTGTTGTCTCCGCTTACATATCACCACATCCTCTTTATTTTTAGTCTTCTCTTTCCCTTCTCTCTCTAAAAACAAGTACAGTTAATACTTAATTATGGTTGAACCCAAGCTATTTAATTTGATCGTTACATTTGTACCTAACAATTTTTGGACAAAATCGAGAACATGGCATCTCTGGATAGTCATCATCTGAATCTATGTTTTTAATTTCCTTAAATTTGTATTCGAGCGTGTATAAAACAATTAACGAATGAAAATATAAGATATAACATCAATATGTAACTAATTTTATGTACTGCTGCACGAATTCAAGTAAAAAAAAAAAGTATCATGGGACCGAGTGATCGTTTTCTAACGAAAGAAAATACTATAAGATAGAACAACAATATATGACTAATTTCATGTAGCTGCTACACAAATTCAGGGGAAAAAATCGTGGGACCGAGTGATCGTTTTCTATTTAATTTAATAAGCAGAAATATTTTAATTTTCAAGACTTTCAGTTTGAAGCAGCCAATCTTTTACTTTAGTTTTCGATAAACATCATAATTCACCTAAGTAATAAAACTCAACAAAAGGTCATAGTATGCCGAATTCAATAATTTACAGGAATACATATACTATAGTACAAATCCAACTCACATCTTGACTTCAAATTAGTCAAGATGCAAGAGAAACATTCAGCCTTAATATATCCGTTTTGTGTTTATTAAATGTCAATTTTTCGTTACACGTGAATTTCAAACTCCCTATTGAAAATAAAATTGATTTTAAATTTCACTGAAATACCCTATCTCATTCACGAGGCGTACGTTGAATACTCACTTTTTTTTTATATTCGCGATACTAATATATGGACAAAACGTATATTACCAGCATACACGATTGTTGTTCGTACGTTTTACATATATTTATTATCTACAATTAACATTATTATAAAAGTAGTATTAAAAAAACATTATTATAAAAGTATACATTCTTACATATTTTGATATTATTTTATATATATATTTACTCATTTTAATTTAAGAACATAGGGTAGGATATCATGAGAACTGCATTTTTTAGTGGGAACATGAGAACACTACTATAAATATATAAAGATACTACATTTGTCATGAAATTAATTGCACTAGATATTATAAACGGATCTTTTGTCTTTCATGGAATTCTGATCAAAGTGTTGCATTCATCCATCAAAATTGTTAGGTCCTGAGGGTCTCGAATAGGTGTATGGGGAGGGGGGAATACACCTATGGCCTATTTTTACAATTCCTCAATCAGAGGGATCTCAGTCAGAGATCAAAACGAAACTTTACACGCAAACACAGACTCCTGTCTGAAAACAGTTTTGACCAAACAGGGTTGACGACTGATACTGAAAGCTCTTCAGTAAAGAGTTATCAGTTAAGTTACTGGAACTTAACTGATGCAAATAAAGGCTTCAGTCGGGTTTGCTAAAACAAAGATGATAACACTCTTCCTGACTATCACAAGATAGATCAGTCAGACTGATATCATACGCAGCAGAAATTAAGCTTAGTTTCGCAATAGCCTCGGTGGAGCACGTTGTTGGTCTTTAGGTTTCTCTTTGTAGTTAATCAGTGTTCAGTTTATCAATTGAAATAACACAAGTAATAATGTAAAACTGAAAGCTGTAAACAACACAGAGACTTTTACGTGGTTCAGAAAAACCCTTTCCTACATCCACGGTCGGTTGATCAGACCAACAATCCACTCCGCAAGTGCTTAACAGGTGCACTGCAAACCAAACCGTGTGCTTGCCGGGTGCACACAACCGTACCACTGAAGAAAACCCTTCTTCAGTACCCACGCTTCACTCGCGTCGGATTTCTCTGCTCAGCACAACCCGTGCTAGGACTTCTCACTCAGAGTCAGAGTACCTTCCTGAACTCCGAATCACTCAAACACTCTTTTGGGGGGAGGTTTGAACGAGTGTCAACTATACTACAAAGAACAAGTTCTTTGAAGAAAGTTTTACCTTTGGCTTCTGGGTAAACAGAGGTTCGCCTAAGGTCTAAGAGAATATATGTAATCAGTAGTGACTGATTTTGGCTTTAGAATTATCTTCTTCGATTCAAGCTTTGGGGAGGTTAAACTTTAGGCTGAGTAGCAATTTCGGCAGAGCTTCAGCTTATGTCGTTGAATCGGTGAAGGTTGAAGTGATCCTCGAGCACTATTTGTAGGAGAACTCTTGAATAGATCTGTTGGCGTAGAACGTCATCAAGATTTCTTCCGTTGGAGAGCAATTCGAATTTGAGTTGAGGCTTCAATCTTCGAGGTTCCTTCTCTGGGTGGAAACGGCTCTCTTGATGGACAGGAGATGCGACGTCTCTGAAAAGTAACCACCAGATAGGAATGACCTCTGCAGAGATAAGATCCTTGTTCGCTATTTTATTAACACGCCGCAAGTGTACGGGTGCAATTGTGTACAGTAGCAAGCAAGGACGTATTCCACAGAGACTGAATTTACCAATTCCTATCCTAAATTATTTTACTCTATCTGGACAAACGAAATTAAGAGTTTTAGTTTTAAAACTAAATAAATAAATAAATAAATAACATGAAACAAAATAAATCAAGCTGCGAAACAGAGAAACAGATAAGAGAAGATTTCCCAAGGCAAAGGTTTCAACAGATTCTCCTCACTAACATGTTCAATTCAATTAATAAGATGATTCCTAAGGCAATCGCAAAGTTAGTTCATACCCACTCCCGTGGCATACAAACCGTTGATTACATGCAAGGCTACCATCCCTGGATCGCACTTCTAACATGTAACTCCTAAAAGTTCCTAGGATTAACGCCCTCGCAGTTATCAATTCCCTTTAGAATTAAAATAAATGTGTTTTATGTTCTTAGTTCAGGTAATAATTATCATCTCCCGATCTCAAATTAAAACTATGATTATGCTAAATTGGTGGCCAATCAATAAAGCAAACAATTATAACAAGAACATAAAAAGGAATAACAATCTCAATTAATCGAATCAAACAGTCAGAAATTCAAACCATGTCTACTCCCTAAACCCTGGGAAAAAGGGATTCTAGCCACACATAGACATATGAACTAGAATACAATTCTCAATCAAATAAATAAACATTCAACAAGAAAAACCGTAGTAAAATTGAGAATCTTCAGTCTTGCTCTTGCTCTGTTCTCCGTCTCTCTCAGCTCTCAGGAAAAGTAGTATATGATATAAAGCGATAAAAAGTCTTTAGAAATAAGTTCTTGGGGAGTATTTATATGCCCTAGGTCAAGTAGGACTCAAAAATACCCAAAAATTGCGTAAAAGGCTGAAAAACGGACTTTTGGGCGAAAACTCGGCGACTCGCGCGGCCGCGCGCCTGGACCGCGCGGTCTTCCAGCAAATTCTGCTCCGTCGCGCGGCCGTGGCATGCGGCCGCGCGAGCCGACCACGCGATCTCTGACACTTTGCGCAGCAATTTTGTTATGTCTCGTTCTCCTTCGTCCGAACTCCGATTTACGATCCGTTTGCGCTCACGAACTCCTATCGAGACGAACTACAACTTTTATTTCAGCCAATTCTTCCAAATTCTGCTTCATTATATCTGAAAATTCGTTCAAACAATGAGCAAGTGACAAGTTCTTGACCATAAACCAATATAAGCTCAAATAAATCAACAAACACACAAAATCCTCATAACTAAACATAAAAAATGACACACCAAGATGTAAAAATGCATGTTTATCAATCCTAAGATTTCTGCATTTAATGCGGCTGTACTTTGTGAGTACGTGGCTTCCTCTTAACGTTGGAAGATCAGTCCTAGGAGGAATGTTCAACTGATACTTAACTTTAGTATCAGTCCATTGCGCGCATTAAGTAATCAGTTCCTAACTGATACTTCAGTTGGTATCTGCAGTCTTCAGTCTTCAGTCATTCGTTCTTCAGTCTTCGACACCGCAAGCTAAACTAGAACCGAACTCTAACACTTGAGTTCAAAATAATTCTAGTCTATTACAAATACGACCTATGAATTTTGGTATCATCAAAACAAGGATTAGGATATTCCACAAGATTCCCAACAAAAATGATGCACTCACCATAGATCTTGGCAATCGAATGAGTGACAATGGTGTTCCGTTTTCACAATAATTAATGGTTCTCATTTGAATATAATATAAATTAGATTTATTTGGTATAAGATGAGATCGAATTTATTTGTATATAAAAAAATTCTTCAAAATCATTGATGATGTGTGTGTGTATATATATATATATATATATAGGGTTATGTTATATATATATATATATATATAGGGATGAGCTAAAATAAGAGCATTTCTTAAGATATAAAATAAGAATCATTTTCAGCCCTTAGATCATCAAGATCTACGGTTGATTCGTCATTCTGTTGGATGGATTTATGGTCCTGAGTTTGAATCCCAAAGGTAGCAAAAATTTATTTTCACAATTCATACTTTTATACAGCGAATTCATACGTATTCTACATAAAATTCATACATTAAAAATTGCTCTTATTTCTTATTTTAAGATGTGCTCTCACGGTAGCTCATACATATATATATATATATATATATATATATATGGTTTTATTCAGTTTTTTTTGTGAAAAATGAGAATAATGACCAAATCAATAAATTTTACGAATGAATCAATGTAACAGATGAACAGATGTATCTATTTAATATGTTGATAATTTCGGTCCTTCAGGATTTAAACCCTAGACCAATATGTTTATTTATAAAATTTATTGAGTTATTCATAACAACAGTTCACGGATTCTCAATTTCACAAAAATATATTTTCTCTCTCTATATAAATATTCATAATTTTTTACGTGTGTAACAAGTGACATTCTTGCTAGTATATCAAAATATGTGCATCTGTTTCTTCTTGGGCTAATCTTGTGTGTGGTTGACCGTATAGGATAAGACGGGTCTGGCCCGTCTTGACCCGACCCATTTTGAACGTATATATACTAGTTTTGAGAGATAATAACCAAAGTTGGTCTTGAGGTGTAGCGGTTATAAGTGACGCATCACTTTCTACTTAGAGCGAAACCCAATAGCTACACTATTTTTTCTTGTTTTCGTTTTTAATACTCCCTCCGTCCATGAAAAAGAGTCCTACTTACCCCATTTTTTTTGTCCATGAAAAATAGTCTCATTTAACTTTTTGAACCATCACATCATACTTTTTCTCTTACATTTAACTATAAATTATACTTTTATTCCACTTTTTAGCTAAAAATGTATTTTTATTCTACTTTTTTGTATTAATAATACCCCTAAAAATTATACATTTATCTCACTTATACCTACTTTAACAATTTTCTTAAAACCCGAGCCAAACCCCAAATGGGACTCTTTTTCATGGACAGAGGGAGTATATTTTTTGTTATTTTTTCGTTTTCTTTTTTCTTGTTTTCGTTTTTAATATATTTTCTATTATTTTTCATTTTTTGGGTTTTCTTTTTCTGGTTTTGTTTCCTTTTTTTTTCTTTTCTTGTTTTCGTTTTTAATATATTTTTTGTTGTTTTTTCATTTTTTTTTATTTTTTTTATTCTTTCTTGTTTTCGTTTTTAATACATTTTCTGTTATTTTTTCGTTTTTTGGGTTTTCTTTTTCTTGTTTTGTTTCCTTTTTTGTTTTTTTTACGTTTTTTTTCTTTTTCCTGTTTTCTTTATTTTTTTGTATTTTATTTTTTGCATTTTTTAATATATATTTTTTTTTCTTTTTATTGTTTTTCTTTTGCATTTTTTATATATTTTGATTTTTTTATCCTTTCGATATTTTCTTTATTTTTCGTTTGTTTTTTTTTATTGTTTTTCTTTTGCATTTTTTATATATTTTTTTAAAAATGTAATACTTTTAAAATGTTACATTTCTTGATAACAATAAATTTTTTTTTACGATAATAATTACTTGAACAAATAACTAAAAGTATAAGTTCTCGTGAGTAAAAATAACAATTATCGTGAACAAATGTTTCAAAATTATTACATTTGTTTATGATAATTGTTACTTTTATTTATTAGAACTTGTACTTTTAATTATTTGGTTAATTAAGTACTTATTATAGTAAGAAAAAGTAATTATTTTTATGAATAAAAGTAGTGCTTATTTTTACTCATTAGAACTTATATTTTTAGTTATTTAGTCAAGTAAAAATTGTCCTAAGAAAAAGTAACCATATGATGAAAGGTAATGTTTTAAAAATATTACATTTCTCCACAATAATGTTTATTGTTATTTATAAGAACTTTTACTTTTAGTTATTTGCTCAAGTAATTATTTTTGTAAGTAAAAGTAATTATTGATGTGAAGAAAAGTAATAGTATTTTCACTCGCTAGAACTTTTATTCTTAGCTATATGGTCAAGTAATTATTGTTATCATGAAATGTAATATTTCTAAATTATTACATTTGTTCACAATAATTGTTACTTTTATTCAGGAGAATTTGTAATTTTAATTATTTGGTCAAATAATTATTATTGTGAACAAAAGTAAATATTGCTGTGAATGAAGTTAAATACTTATATAAACATAAGTATACATTTGTGCAGACAAATGTATATCTTATGCTCATTAAAAAGTAAATATTTCTATTAGGGTTCAGGGTGTAGTGTTCAGGGTTTAGGGTTTAGTGTTCTCAGTTATTTGGTCAAATAATTATTATTGTAAGAAAACATGATTATTGATATGTGTAATACTTTATATTGAATGAAGTTAAATATTTATATAAACATAAGTATACATTTGTGCAAACAAATGTATATCTTATGCTTATTAAAAGTAAATATTCCTATTAGAGGTCAGGGTGAAGTGTTCAGGGTTTAGGGCTTAGTGTTATCAGTTATTTGGTCAAATAATTATTATTGTAATAAAAAGTATTTATTGATATTTATAATACTTTATATTGAATGAAAATACTTATATAAACATAAGTATATATTTGAGCAAACAAATGTTTATCCTATTAGGGTTGAGGGTGTAGTGTTCAGGATTTAGGATTTAGTGTTCAGGGTTTAGGGTTTAGTGGGTTTAAAAAATATAACACTTTATATTGAATGAAGGTAAATACTTATATTAATAAAAATAAAAGTATACTTTGGTGCTAACAAATGTATATTTTATACTTATTAAAAGTAACTCTTGTCTTAATAAAAAGTAGTTATTCATATGAAGAAATGTAATATTTCAAAATTATTACTCCCTCCGTCACAATAATCTTGTCCCACTAATTGTGTTTGTGTTTCTTCTATATTGTGTTTGCTTGTAGAGAGTCCCCCGCACGTAAGTTCTTACCTTACCTTATAATAAGACGGGACGAAATAAACAATAAACGCATTTATATGTTTATCTCACTTTATCGAAAGCAACCAAAGAGAAAGGTATACAACAAATTAAACTCACAATCTTGTCAATATTCAATAAATATCTTATTCAACATGTATTAATAAAATAAAATATAAAATGATTAGTAACAATAACTTAAAAAGATTTGTTGATGAGATCTAACTTAATTGGCAAAATTAAGACACTGAAAGTCTCTTTTGAACGGGAGTCTATAGTTCGACTCTTAGCAAAATATATGGCTAGCTTGTGTTTTCATTAATTAATTTTATTTGAAAATGGTGTAATATATGTAATAGTCTAGTAATTGGCGAACATATTTAGAATTCATTATTTTCAATTGTTAATAGAATAGTATTATTTTATATCTCCATAAAAATAACTTAAACATATTTGATTATATATTTTCATGGGTTTAGGTTTTTTTTTTTTTTTTTAATAAAATTCCTATTTCAGCATATTTGATTATTTGAATAATGTTATGGCATCTTATATATAAGGATGTGCAAAGTCATCAATAAAACTATTTTTTTTTTAAATTGTGTTCATTGCAAAGTAAGGATTTCCTTATAAATAATATGCAAATTTAAACGTGGACCTATTATAGGGTAAATCAGTATTATCGGAAAAATCTAATTATTCGTTGCAATTATTCATGGTCTTTTCCTTCTTCACTATTCATGCTTATTGTATTTCACAGTGTCCCTTTTTAGAAAGACTTGTCAAACTGTAAATATTTGTTTTAAACGTAGATCTAAATTAAGGAATAAAAATTTAATGTGTTATACAACATACATATGAATTACGAGTTCCGCTAACAATTTGGACACATTTTGTTTCATGATATGAAATATTGAAATATACGCACAAAAGAACATCGTGTATATATATATATATATATATATATATATAAACCTAACTATTGAAGCATAAAAGATATTGTTTGTCATCAGTATTATTTAAAAAAAGAAGTCGGAAGCTGTTCCTAGTAAAGATACTTCAATTTTGAGTTTTCTTTCGTGGATGCAAATATGGAATTTGTGTTATAACAATAAAACTTACAAACATGACAATAAAATGCAACTTAATTGTGTGCGTGTGTTGATCTAACAGTATGAAATTAATGCCCAAAACATGAGGTCCTGAGTTCGAGTCCTTTTTTCACGCGATCATTAAATTAATTGGTTGCGGATTCCAATCACAATCACATAGTGTGTGTAAATGTAAATGTGTATGAATTGTAACTCTCTCAAATAAATGCTACATATATACAACAATTATACCAAGAATGAAAAAGACAGTATCACTACCTAGATTTTTTTTGTTTTTAGTTTTTTTTATGTCCACATGTTCTAGCGAGATAACAAAATATCATTTGTTGTTGCAATTGCAATGTAGCAAAAATGAAAAGCTGACCAACGTGAATCAGTATTGTTTAAAGGAGTTCCGATCTAACCACTGCTTTCCATGTGACTGCTCCCACCGTACATAATTCATTTTCTTTTCTCCTTCATTTAACCACTTAAAAACATTCAAATTAAAAATATTTCATTTTTTCCTGGCAATTGTATCTTACTTTAGAGTCTAGCTCAACGTTTATTTTTTTTCAATTGCTTTTTAGTCATTCAAAATTCCAATTTTGCTGAATTAGGTTGAAAGAGTACTCATTTTGCTTTTGACTGGAAATTTTGTGAAGCACGACTACTGCTTGTTGTCCACCCTGCAAATTCTCTATATTTTCGTTATTGTAGTATTGGTATCATATTACTCCTAACAAATTATTCCAATATTTATTTTCGAGTAATTTTGGAATAAATTTGTCTGTGTGTGGCGTTTGCGTGCTGCTCCAACTTTGTGTTTGTGGACAAATAACATTGCAGTCTATCAAGTATATATACATGAATAAAACTTGAAAGCGTTGTAAAATGGATCTGAAATTCATAATTGCAGAACTTAATTATTAAAATTGTTTCAGCGAATTTATTGATTAAGGGAGGAATGAGCCCAATATCCATTTCTAACATGGTATCAGAGCCAACCCAATCCAATGATGCCCCCCCCCCAATATCGTTGTCAACAGATGGCGTTTGGGATAGTCCACGCTGCGCGTGCGGGGGGTGTATTAAAGTGTCCCACATTGGATTGGAGAGGCATGAGCCACTTTATATGGTGAGGTAACCCTTTCCCTTACAAGGCCTTTTAAGGGAGTAATGGGCCCAATATCCATTTCTAACATGGTATCAGAGTCAACCCAATCCAATGATGGGCCCCCCAATATCGTTGTCAACAGATGGCGTTTGGGATAGTCCACGCTGCGCGTGCGGGGGGTGTATTGAAGTGTCCCACATTGGATTGGAGATAGTGACATGAGCCACTTTATATGGTGAGGCAATCCTCTCCCTTACAAGGCCTTTTAAGGGAAGAATGGGCCCAATATCCATTTCTAACACTAGGATTTTTTTTTTCTATTCTAAGATAATTGTGAATTATAGTTTGAGTTATTTTGATTGATTTGAAATCCTCTTGAAGCTATACCGCAAAATATACTTTTCTCAAATAAAATCCTAGTCCAAATAACAATTGCTTCAAAGAAAGGTATCTGTCTTGTGACGTTGAGATGAGCATAAAGGGTGTTTACTGTTTAGCTAAATTTATTTTAAATAACTTAGTAAGTTTTAATTGCATCTAAGCTCTATAGGCTTTTGGAGGTTTGAAGGGGGTGGTCTCCACGGTAGAGCATCCACTCTTCAGTTCGAAAGCTTTAAAAAGTGACTCTAATTTTGTTTCTTAATCTATTTTATCTATTTAATTTTTAAATTTAATATTTCATTTTAATTAAATTTGAACATTACATTAATTCAAATAAAAAACATTACCTATGATAAAATACAATAATTAAAACTAAAATTATAATAATTAAAATAAAAACTATATCAATCCTCTACGCTTCATGACTTCTTCGAGCATACGCACTGCCGATTGTCCTTCAGATATCTTCGAAGTGTTCGTATTGTCGCATTGAAAATTTTAAAATGAAGAACTTCCCTTTTAACATCGAGAGCTTCCCCTTTAACATCGATGGCTATCTTATGAGTGGTGCTGAATAACTTGATTCCTTTTGCGACGTGGTCCGGTGCCTCGTAGTATTGAGCTTTGTCAATCAATAGATCTAATGATTGATCCATTGGGATGCATGATGGTTGAGTTATACCCTAATTATTTTTCAGTTGATTTCCCTTGTGAGTAAAGTATCTGCATACAATTAGTTTATAGCTGAGGGGTCAGTTAGCAATTAGCAAGAGTTAAGGGAGTTATTTGAAAGTCTAGAAAAGTGGTTAAAACAGATCCAACGGATCTGTTTCTTCTGTTCCTTCATTCCAGAAAATCAGTTCACAGCTCAACCTTCTCCTTTGCTTTTCTTCTTGTCTAAATACTTAGCTTAGTGTTTTAGTTGTTGCTTAAGAGTTTTTCAGTTACTGTACGAGCTAGTTGAGAGTGAGGAATTATAGCAATCTTGATAGATTTGTAGGCTATACACTTCTTCTAGTGTTGAGAGTTCTCAATTGTAATTGTAAAGGTTCTTGAGTGTTCATAGTGAATAGAGTTGATCGTTTCTTCTCCGTGGATGTAGGATTGAAAAATCCGAACCACGTAAATCTTGTTTGTGTTCATTTCTTTTCGTTCTTGCTGCGTTGATTGTCTTCCCAAGCAATTCCACAACAAGTGGCGCCGTCTGTGGGAATAGGAAGATCGACGCACACCAACTGTTTGAGATTTGAATCGGAGGAAATCTGAATCAGAGGAGTTTCTGATCGGTGGAGGAATCGTCAATCTCTTCACTGCTACATCGTTCTAAATCTCACAACTGGAGATTTACCAAATGTCGATTGCTAAATTCGACACCGAGAAATTCACAGGGAAGAATGATTTCTCCCTGTGGAGAATGAAGATGAGGGCCGTTCTCATTCAACAGGGCCTTGATGATGTTCTTACCACAGAGAAGGCACCTAAAGAAGGAGATGGGAAGGTGAAGTTCGCTGAAATGCAAAAGAAGGCTCATAGCACTATCATCCTGCATCTGGGAGATAAAGTGCTGAGAGAGGTGTCAAAAGAAGACACTGCAGCTGCAGTATGGGCTAAACTGGAGAGCCTCTACATGACTAAGTCTCTGGCAAATCGGCTCTTCTTGAAGAAGAGGCTGTATTCCTTTAGAGTTTAAGAGGAGAAGAATCTATCTGATCAACTGGATGAATTCAATAAAGTTGTTGATGATTTGGCTGATATTGATGTAAAGCTAGAAGATGAAGACAAGGCAATCCAGCTCCTTAGTGCCCTGCCCAAATCCTATGACAACATGAGGGATGCCATGCTGTATGGGAGGGAGACTGCTATCTCCCTTGATGAAGTCATGAATGCCTTGAAATCTAGGGAGTTGCAAAAGGCATCTGATCGCAGGCAAGAAACCGCAAGTGAAAGCCTTAATGTCAAAGCAAAGTCCAACAAAGGAAAATTCAAGAAGCCTTTCAAAGAAAAGAATGGAGGATCAGGGAAGAAGGAAGATGATGAGAAGGAAAACAAGAAATGCCACTACTGCAAGAAGCCAGGGCATATCAAGAAAGACTGCTACAGCTGGAAAAGAAAACAAGCTCAAAAAGGCTCATCAGACACTGCAGACCTTGCTGAAAATTTCCAAGAAGCTGAAGCTTTAAACATCACATCTTCTAAAACTGAGAATAATTGGATATTAGATTCAGGATGTTCTTTCCATATGTGTCCTAACTTGAATTGGTTTGTTGATTTGCAGATGAAGGACCTGGGATCTGTAGTTTTGGGAAACAACCAAGTCTGCCCTGTCAAAGGCATTGGTGCAATCAAGTTAAAGCTACATGATAATTCTGTAAGGCTCCTAACTGAAGTTAGATATATTCCTAGTCTAAAAAGGAATTTGATATCCCTTGGATCTCTACAAATGAAAGGCTATGAGTTTAAATCATGTGTTAATGATATATATGTCTTAAAAGAAGATAAAATTGTTTTGAAAGGAACAAGAAAACAGACTTTGTATCATTTAGTTGCTGAAACTATTGTTGGTGAGTCTGAAATTGCCTCCACTTGTGATATTGAATTGTGGCATGAAAGACTTGGGCATGTTAGTGAAAAAGGATTAATTGAACTAAAGAAACAGGGTATTTTGAGTTTATCTGCTGATGCAAAACTGAACAATTGTGATGCATGTGAATTAAGTAAAAGCAAGAAACTTCCATATCCTGTTGGCAAACATGTCTCATCTGCACCACTTCAATATGTTCACTGTGATCTGTGGGGTCCATCCAAAACCACCACTATAGGTGGAGGAGTATAATTCATGTCTCTAATAGATGATTTCTCTAGGAAAGTCTGGGTTTACATTTTAAAACACAAGTCTGATGCCTTTGATAAATTTGTTGAGTGGTGTAGTGCTGTTGAGAATGAAAAGGGATGTAAATTGAAATGCTTAAGGACTGACAATGGCTTAGAATTCACCTCTGAAAAATTTCAAGAATATTGTAGAGAAAGGGGAATTAAAAGACATAAATCAGTACCTGGAAATCCCCAACAGAATGGGGTTGTAGAGAGAATGAATAGAACTCTCCTTGAGAGAGTTAGGTGTATGCTCTCTAGCTCAGGTTTGCCACCTAAATTTTGGGGAGAAGCAGTCACCACTGCTGCTTATCTTATAAATAAATCCCATTCTAGTGCTATTGATTTTAAAACTCCTGAAGAATTGTGGACTGGTAGGGCTGCTGATTACTCAAACTTGAGAAAATTTGGATGCTTAGCATATATGCATGTTAGGCAGGATAAGTTGGAACCCCGAGCATTGAGATGTGTTATGGTGGGATATCCAACAGGGGTTAAAGGGTATAGACTCTGGTGCATAGAATCTGGAAAGGGAAAACTTCTAGTCAGTAGAGATGTAGTGTTTAAAGAAAACATAATGCCTCTAAAAGAGCAATCTACTACTGAGTATACTAGTAAAGGAGTTGAAGTAAACACTGATAAAACTAGTGATAACACACCTATTAATGATGAAATGTCTAGAGTATCAGAAGTGACAGGTATAAAACAGGAGGAAGATGATCAACAAAAGGATAATACTGAGGATCTCAGTGATTATCATCTAGCTCGTGACAGAGCTAGGAGAATTACCAGACCTCCAGCCAGATACTCTGAAGCAGATCAAGTTAGCTTTGTCTTCTCAGTAGCTGAAGAGGTAAATTACAGAGAGCCTAAGTCTTATAAAGAAGCAATTTAGTGCTCTGAAAGCAAGCAATGGATCAAAGCTATGGAGGATGAAATAGAGTCTTTATTGAAAAATAAGACTTGGATCTTGGTGGACAGACCTAAGAACTAGAAATGTGTAACATGTAGATGGTTATACAAGAAAAAGGTGGAGGTTCATAATGGTGCAGAGATCATCAGGTATAAAGCCAGGTTAGTTGTTAGAGGTTTCTCTCAGCAAGAAGGTATAGATTTTAATGAAATTTTCTCTCCTGTTGTCAAACACTGTTCTATTAGACTTATACTTGCTCTAACTGCACACCGAGATTTAGAATTGCAACAGATGGATGTTAAAACAACTTTTCTAAATGGTGAGTTAGAAGAAACTATATTCATGAATCAACCAGAGGGATTTGAAGTAGCTGGCTGTGAAGGTCAGGTATGTCTCTTGAAAAAGTCTTTGTATGGACTGAAGCAAAGTCCAAGACAGTGGAATAAAAGGTTTGATGAATTCATGATAAGTATAGGTTTCAAGAGAACATTGCATGATTGATGTGTATACTTGAAAGAAGTTGCTAAGTCTGTGGTTGTTTACTTACTCTTGTATGTTGATGATATGCTTATTGCTAGTAGTTCTAGTACTGAAATTGATAAAGTAAAGCAATCACTGAGTGCTGAATTTGATATGAAAGATCTAGGGACTGCTAGAAGAATTCTTGGTATGGATATCAAGAGAGATAGAAAAAATATGAAACTCATGCTTGTTCAATCTGATTACTTGAAGAAAGTATTGTTAAAATTCAATATGAATGAAGCAAAAGTTGCTCAGGTTCCTATAGCTCAACATGTTAAGCTGTCTAGTAGTCAATGTCCTGTTACTAGTGAAGAGCTTAAAGACATGAGTGTTATTCCTTATGCAAATGTGGTAGGAAGCATCATGTATTCTATGCTTTGTACTCGACCTGATTTGGCTCATGCTGTTAGTCTTGTAAGTAGATTTATGGCAAATCCAGGAAAACCACATTGGCTTGCATTAAAAGGAGTTTTAAGATATCTTAAAGCTACTATGAATAAAGGAATTGTATTTCAAGGTGGAGCTACTGATTTAAATCAAGCTCTAGTTGGCTTTACTGATTCTGATTATGCAGGAAGTATAGATACAAGGATGTCCCAATCTGGATATGTATTTACACTTTATGGAACAGCAGTAAGCTGGAAATCTACATTACAATCTGTAGTAGCTCTTTCCACTACAGAAGCTGAATTCATGGCTGTCACAGAAGCAGTGAAAGAAGGTATATGGCTAAGAGGTATGCTATCTGAGTTAGGTATTAACCAACAGGTAGTCTCTATTCTTTGTGATAATCAAAGTGCAATTCACCTTGTTAAACATCAATCTTTTCATGAGAGGTCTAAACATATAGATGTTAGATTTCATTTTGTTAGGGATTTAGTTGAAAAATGTGAAGTTGTGATAGAGAAAGTGTCAACTGATGATAATGCTTCAGATATGCTTACCAAACCTTTACCAACTATTAAGTTCCAAAAGTTTTGTTCTTTGATTGGTATGAGCTCTCTTGAGGAGAGCAAGTTGTCTGTCTAATCTGTGCAGGTACATGCAGGTAACTCAGCATATTCTAATTGTATTAGATAAGGTGGAGAATTGTGAGTAAAGTATCTGCATACAATTAGTTTATAGCTGAGGGGTCAGTTAGCAATTAGCAAGAGTTAAGGGAGTTATTTGAAAGTCTGGAAAAGTGGTTAAAACGGATCTGTTTCTTCTGTTCTTTCATTCTGCTGAAATAGAAAGTTTATTGAAAAAAAGAGAAGTTCAAAACCCTTGAAAGCACAAGCGCAGACTAAGGGCCGAGCCTCCAAAAAGAGAGCTCAAACAAAAGAAAACGACAGAGCAACGAAAAAAAAAAACCAAAAACACCGAAACGGGAGGAGGCGGAAAGTCAACCTCAGAAGCTCCGGCCGAACCATTGCCCCTAGGAAAACCAGCCTCCAAAAACCCGAACCAGAACCCATAAGCAAAAGCAACGCCTGAGACAGCAGGGGCAGTGACATGAGTGCGAGCCATCAAGACTAAGAGAAGAATTGATCGTCCTCGTAGAACAAGTCTTCGTCGTCCAGCATATCTCCCCATCTCTTAGAAACCACAGCCGACATAGCTCGAGCTGCGTCTGAAGCGGCGCCCTTATTCCTGAGCCGACTTTTGATACTGTCAATCGGATTCGGTGGATCTTGCGGACGTTCCATCCCCTTTTTAGGTCGACCCGGTCGACGCTTAGGGTTGTCAACGAGCATTTGCATCCCCTGACTAACATGCTCCTCTAATTTGCTAATACGACTAGCCAACTCCTCCTGATTAGAATGTGTAGGCTCAATGACCAACCGAGATGCAGAATTATCTACCATGTCCATGGACGGAACCACGGCAGATTGTATTATGACCTCCTTATGCTGCCCAAACTTCGCAACGTCCTGCAGCGTAGAACCCTCAGACCCGGCCGTGTCCTCCCTCTGTGGTCGCGGTGCCGAGCTTGCGGCCTCGCTATCGTTTGCAATGATCTCCTCATCCACGGATCTGTCAGAATCCTCCATAACAACCGTGTCCTCCTTGCAAGCTGGAGCATCCGAATTCTGAACCGGCGAATCCTCTCTACGTGCTGCCATATTGTCTTCATTCTCTAACTCCATACCCTCCAGCACCTCAAAATGATTCCTGTTTTCCACAGAATTCTTCCCAACAGTAACTTCACGTCTGGGCGAAGACTCCTCATGATTATCCAGCTTAGCAGCACAAGGCACTGCAATCGCGTGCTGTCGAGAACGGCTCCTAATTTTCTTCCATTGTCGAAATCTATTGCTATGCTTCCTGCCCCGCAAACTATTATCTTGTACTTTCTATTTAGTCGGAGATGCAGGCTCTATGCCCGATTTCCTGCAGTCATCAGTGGCATGGCCAATCGCAGAACAAAGACTACAGAAGTATGGCAAATTCTCATATCCAAACTCAATTTCATAAATATCATCATCACATTTAACATCAATAAACTCAGGAATTTCCAGGGCCACATTCATCTCAACTAACACCCTAGCAAAATAACCAACTGAAGCCCTAGCAGACATGCCATCAACGAGAATAGGAGTTCCAACATGCCTAGCTATACCAGAGAGGACTTCAGGATGCCAAAACTCATGCGGGAGATTAAAGATTCGGACCCAAACCTGAGCAGTAGACGAAACAATCTTGTTCGGATTGAAGTTTGGAGTCCATGCATGAAGGAAAAGAATCCCCACACGAAGACGCCAAGCAGATTTTGCGAAAGCCAAAGCATAATCTTTCGGTGACGAGAACTTTAACGTGAAATATCCCTTGTCCAGAGGGATAACCTGCCACGGGGATGACGTTTTCCAGAGGATAGATAGCTCAGTAAAAAGATCCGCCGCAAATCTTGGTGAATCGCCTTTGCGAAGGAAAACCCTCCCATGAATAGCATGCTGAAAAGATTTGATTTACCGCTGACGGAAAGCCGATGAAATAGAAAGGCACGGCCTGTCGTCCACCATTTTGGGTTTCAGAACCGCAAAATCATGAGCCGGGACGTCTGCGGGACGTCCCGAAGATTGCCTAAGAGACTCGGCAAACGACTTCACGGGAGGAGTACCGGACAGAACATCTCATCGCCGGCCTAACTCCAAAAGTAAAGGCTGCTGCTCCGGCTGCCCCGATCGAAGAACACCCGACGTAAAGACGGAGCTGCCCGCAGACGAAGGAAGAAACGCCCTGCTGCTGTCAAGACGCTGATCTGTACCAGTTATCATCCCAACTTTGGGAACCCTGAACTCCAAAACTGGTGTCGAGGCACCTGCTGCGACAGACACGGAAGGAGGGAGCACCGGAACCCTAGTCTCCACCGAGGGCGCTGAAGCCACTGTGAGTGGCGCTGCCAGGCCCACGGAAGAAACTCTAGTTGCTGCCATGAAGATATCGGACTCGGGAACTTCCGGGAACAAAGAGCAATCCCGGGAGAAGTTGAAGTCCAACGACAAAGCGCCGCCGGAAGAGGGATCCGCGAGAGAAGACGGGATTGGCGGCTGGAGGGAAACCCTAGGTAGAACGTTGGTGTGTAAAGGAGGAAAATCAGAGGAAGTGAGGGTCGTCATGACGCCGGCCGGAAAAAACCAGCCGGCCGGCCAGAACCACCTGCGGAAGAACCTCCTAGGCGGCGGCGGCAGTTAGGTCAAACCATCATCCCAATGATCATAGTGAATAGAGTTGATCGTTTCTTCTCCGTGGATGTAGGATTGAAAAATCCGAACCACGTAAATCTTGTTTGTGTTCATTTCTTTTCGTTCTTGCTGCGTTGATTGTCTTCCCAAGCAATTCCACAACATCCCTCATAGTGTTTGGTTATTGCTAATGTTGGTGAATTCTTATAAGTGTTGAATGAGATATAGATGCTAGTTGAATTTGATAGTTGATTTAGTTGGTGATTTATGAGAAGTTTAGTTTGTCATTGTTTTACTCATCATTGCTTGTCATTCTTCCCGCTAGCTTACTACTACTTCATTGCACTCGTGTGTTTGTTGGTGTTTTATACTTGTCCTATTGCTTGATCTTATTTTCCTTTAGATTTAGGCATTACATGTTGGTTATTTTCTGCCTAGGGAGTGAGAGAACGTCAGACCCAAACTATTGATTAGAGTGTTTAGGATTTATTATTTTCTGTGCGTAGCATGATTAGTCGCCCTGCTTAGCCTTCCTTGTGAGACGACTTGGATTAGCTTACCAAACTAGGATGGCCTCGTGCGATTGCGAGTCAATTCCATAGGTGTTCTGGGTTGAGTCACTTGACATCCTTTTGGACGCGTGGAAGGTTGGTGTAGTTCTTCGTTATTTTATTGTTGCTTTCACCACACTGTTGGTGAACGTTTTTCATAGGGTTTAAATGGTGAATGTGTTGTATTCACACATAGGGAGTTAGTTGTTGTATTGCTCTCAATTGTCTGTTCGTTGGTGGAGTTTTGGAAAGATATAGAGGCTAAGAGCATCCACAATGCTTGCACCCATAGTGGGTGCAATAGAATGGGTCCCACTTCTATTGCACCCACTCCAACAATGGTATTGCACCCACCCGGGTGCAATAGATTTTAATTTCATTTTCTCTTTACTTTTATTCTTTTTTCAATTTAAATTAAACAACTTCAATTTTAACAACATAAAATTCATTCAACTAAAAATCCAAACATTACAAATAAAATTAAAAAAACAACAAATATTTACATAAAATTGCCACTTGCATATGAACTTGCCACTTGCATAAAATTCACAGCACATCTCATAAAAAATAAATCGGGAGCTTGAGTAGGATCGGGAAGAGGAGGAAGTTATGCGGGATCAACATGAACTTCTTCGTCGGATGAAGAATTTGAGGAAGAATTGGTGGATGAAGACATTTTTTTTAAGAGTTGAAGAGAATTGGTGGATGTAGTGTTTGTGATTGAAGGGGATATATATAGGTGAAAAAGGAAAAAAAAAAAAAAAAGAAAAAAAAAATCGGCCGAAAGACCGTTGAAGGCAACGGTCAAATGACCGTTAATTTTTTTTTTTTTTAATTTCGGAAAGGGGCGCGTGTTTACACGCCCCCTCCTTCGCTCCCACAAGCCACGAGTGCGAAGCAACGCCCCCCCCCCCCCCCCCCCCCTTCACACCCGGGAGCGGCAACGGCAGTGGGTGCGATAGGCCGGGTTCGATCCGGCCATCGCACCCACCGCTGCGGATGCTCTAAGTAAGATCGAGTCGTGTAAGTCCTTTGTGTATCTTAACTTCATATAATGGATCATTTACCCTGAGCGAGCCGCCCAGACATTGGTGTTTTATCACCAAATTGAGTTAATATTTTTGACGTATTGTTTTTTACTGTCTTAATACATTCGGTAATAATGTATCTGCGCGCGTACTAACTTTTATTGTGTGTGAAATTTAATGTGTGTGGATATGTGACAATTTCAGTTTCTTATTATTTTTTCTTTTTCTTTTTTAAACCTACATATATAATTTGTTGTCCAATGGCTTCGGAAGCAAACTCAAGCCCAAACTTGACCTCTCTGTTTTAATGAGGCAAAGGAACGTTCGTTATTCATTATTCAGCTAGCCAACTATTCCAACAACTTTTAATTTATATACATTTGGAATATATTCGAAACATAGGTCTAATAATAATTTGAGGGGAATCTCAATTTTATAGTGGTTGAATATGTTGGTTGTCCGAGGAAAACATGCTCAAGCATTTATCATTAGTAAAATATTTGCTATCATTTAATAATTCTTTAAAAAATAAATTGAGATCAGGACTTTGACAACCTGTGGCTGTGGATAAGTGAGACTATATATTAATTGTTCTTCTAATTGTCTGACATCATTTCTCTTACCTATTCATACACTCGAAATTTCTGTAAGTTTGTTTATAGTTGTTTCATTAATTTATTTATTTAAAGTTTCAATGATACTGTATGTTCATAATTTTTTTTTTTTTTTTGAGAAAGGTATTTTCATAATTAGAAATGAGGGTAATTGCCTTTTTTTTTTTTTTTAATAAGAGGTAATTGCCTTAAATACCACAATTTTTGAGAAAAAATTGCAAACCACGATTTTCTTAAGGAGGACAAAGCACGAATTTTAAAATTATGCAACTAAGATACCACTATTGATTTGTTTGTTTTCCGATATCCCATCCGATATCAATATGTTCATAATACAGCGCTATTTTTGAAAAAAAAAAATATTGGCAAAAATAAAAATAAAAATAAAAATAAAATCGCAACTGTTAAAAATAATTGCAAATTCAACAGGATCTGTTTTGAAATTAAAGACATCAATTTATGATTTTGATATTTTTTAATATCCCCAATTTTACAATGCTTACCTAGCGAAGGCAAAATCTTTTGGTCCTATGAATTTGTTTATTCGAGTTTTACCTTATTGCAATTATCTTCAGTTACTGTCAGAGTTACAAACCAACTTCCTTCAATCAAGAATATTTCAAATGCAGAAGTTTGTTACGACTTTAAATATAATCTATTTCACATTCACACACAAAGTGAGCCCCACCCCACTTGTCAAAAAATTGAAGTCCGGTTAATTTCAATCTCTTTGCAATTTCTTAGCAAAATCTAATGGCAAATACTTTTATACCTCAAAGAAACACACACATCAATTTACGTTAAATTCAAAAAGTTCAATTCAAACTTAAAGTTGTTTTGTTTTTTAGTTAAATTCAAGAAAGTTAGCGATTAAGACTGTATCAAACTTATCAGAGAGATTGACTAAAAAAAAAACTTATCAGGCAGAGGGAGACTATACGAGACTATCCCGACAATTTCTCTTATATTTGTTCTTTCAAATAATTTGATCATAACCACTCTCTCTTAAATTATCTGACACTTGCACTTGAAATTTCTCGGCGTTTTGCTTATATTTGTTTCATTATTTATTTATGGAAAAGGTGCACATTGATCCTCGAAGTAGTAGTCCCTATAACGTATAACCCCTCTTACTCACTGTGTGTGCAATTAAACCCCTGAACTCCGAGAAAATGGTGCAAATTCCCCCCTTTGACCTAACGCCCTTAAGTATCCGTTAACGTTTGGGTTTGATTGCATCCTCTACTTCATGGGTGGATCTGCACCTTAATTTTTTATTTTTTTTTATTTTTTTTATTTTTATAATTTCAGCAACCCACCTCTGGCATCAACTTAACTGCCCCCGTACTCATCGGCTCCAACTTACACTTTGTTAGCTCGCACGCGCTCAATCTCTTGATCGTCGACTGCTTACCGCCGACATGCAGCAGCATCACCAACTTCAGATGTGGACTTGGATCGAATCCTGCTTGGTCCAAATCCATATCCATATTTTTTTTTCTTAGGTCAGGATCCGGTCCAAATCCATTAGGTCCAAAAAAAAGGAGATTCATGTCCAGATCCATTAGATTCACAGGGTCTCGAGTCCTGACCCGGATCCATTCTTTTTTCTCTGTTAAAATAAATTTACAAATATTAAATTAACCAAAAATTAAATCATAATTATTATCTAGAGTTTTAATAATTATTCAAAAATAAATAAATAAAATTTAAATATATATTATATAGATAAATATAAACACAATTAATATCATAAGATAAGCCTAAAAGGTTAAGGTGTTGAAGGAGATGCTGTTGTGCGGAGCGGTGAAGAAGCTGGTGGCTTTGCTGCATGTAAGCGGTGGGCAGTCGACAACCAAGAGATTGAGCGCGTGCGAGCTGACAAGGTGCAAATCAGAATCGATGAGTACGAGGGCGGTTAAGTTGATGCCGGAGGTGGGTTGCTGAAATTATTAAAAAAAAGTGAGATTCACCCCTGAAGTAGAGGGTGCAATTAAACCCAAACATTAGCGGACACTTAACGGCGTTAGGTCGGGGGGGAATTTGCACCATTTTCTCGAAGTTCAAGGGTTTAGTTGCGCACACAGTGAGTAAAAGGGGTTATACGCTATAGGGGCTACTGCTTGGGGCCAATCTGCATCTTTTCCCTTTATTTATTGCAAGCCGCGACCACTACTGTTGTTCATGGTGGAATTTTTTCATACATTTCAACCTGTAAAATGACATCGTTCCACTTAAAATTTCGACAAAATGACTCATGCATCATTTGATCGTTGATTTTTATAGAGCGGAACATTTAATTTTTTAAAAATAATGAAACTCTAAAGTTTATAATAGAAAATAAAAATTAAAGATATTGTTTAAACAACATTGAAAGTTTGAGAGCACATAAACATAATTAAATATACATACGATGCAGACAAGAAAATTTAGTCCTATATATGACTTTGTAATTAATCATCAGTTATCACTACGAGGATATGTATTTTAATTCACTGATACATTGAATACATACACTGATATGTATTCTGATACGTTAAGTGAGAATTTTTTATTTTTATTTTTGATAAATTGACTTTAGACATTACGCTTGGCCAACACACGCACACACGCGTACGAAGTCAAGGAGTTTGTTACAACTTCAATTTTAATTCATTAAGCGCTCACACGCGTACAAAGTCGAACCATGCACCAATTGTCAAACATTTTGAGTCATGTTGTTTCAATTTCTTTGCAATTTCTAGCTGAATATAAAACACACACACACACAAACACATGAGATATCAGACATGTTAATAATAGACATACTACATTTCTCCTCAGCTTCCTTGAAACTAAGTCGAAATAATGGAGAAAATAGAAATGCAATAATAATGACTAGAAAACACTTGTGAAAATTTGCAGTGTGAAGTCTCAATTTTCAGGGCCATGTTATATTTCCTGGAAACTTTTAGTACAGTGTTCTCCTTTTCATTATTATTCTCAAAAAATCACTACTAACTTCTATATGTAGAATTAGAAATATTGAAAAACAAGTGGGATACCTTTTTTCAGTATACTTTAAAAATATCTAAATTAAATCAAAAAATATAAAATCTATCCATTAAGATAATAAATAAATAAATAAACACACTTACAATTTTACTATTCACATAAAAAAATTAAAAATTATCCACTAATTTTTTAGTTGTGAATTCGAGTTTTTGAGCTCTAATTTAAAACTTAGACTATTTCCTAGTTGTGAATTATAGATTTAAAACTAGAATCACAACTAATATTAATATTTCTAGTTGTGAATTGTAGCTTTAAAACTTGAATTCACAACCAATCTAATACTTCATTCAGGATTTGATTGAATCTGAGTTCCATCTCGTCGACAGATTCATTCTTGAGCATGAGGAAGGAGTCGAACTTCTGGCAAGCTATGGATAGCTTGTTCTCCTTGATTTTCTCGGATCCTGCACACATTCTTTCAAGAATGTCTCACATCTCCTTTGCAGTTCCGCACTTGATGATCTTGGTGACATGCTTGTCAGGAACGGTGCCGGAGATGATGCTTTTGGCGAGGTTGTCTAGCTCATCTTGCTTCCTTTCTTCTGTGGTGAAGTCTGCCTTTTTCTTGATCTGGACCTCATCGTATGGATCCCGATTTGGATCAACGGGAACTCTTTTGATGATTTCGGTGATGGTGATTGGTCCGTTGGTGATGACTTCCCACATTCGGCAATGTTGGGCGGTGAGGAAGCTTTCAAGCCGAAACTTCCATATGTCGTATTTTTCAATACTAAACATAGGTAGAGAGGATAATCTGTTGTGGTTAGTCTCCATAAAAAAAAAAAGATAACAACAGATAAAACAAATAGCAAGCACTTTTTGAAAGATAATAGTTTTTCGAGACCTTTGAGAAAAATGATCTAGTTCAATTAGAACCTAATCAGAAACAGAATGTTCTTGCGAATAACCTGCTCTGATACCAATTGTTAGGTCCGGAGGGTCTCGAATAGGTGTATGGGGGGAGAGGGGAATACACCTATGTGCTATTTTTCTCCTCTAAAACAGAGGGATCTCAAGATAGAGATCAAAACGAAACTTTACAAGCAAACTAAGACACCTGTTAACAGAAAAGAGTTTTGACCAAACAGGGTTAACGACTAATACAAAAAAACTCTTCAGTAAGGAGTTATCAGTTAAGTTACTAGAACTTAACTGATGCACGTAAAGGCTTCAGTCGAGTTTGCTAAAACAGAGATGATATCACTCTTCCCGCTATCAGAGGATAGATCAGTCAGACTAATATCATACGCAGCGGAAATAACTTTGTTTCGTAATAGCCTCAGTTGAGCACGTTGTTAGTCTTAGGTTTCTCTTTGCAGTTAATCAGAATTCAGTTTATCAAATGAAAGAACACAAGTAAGAATGTAAAACTGAAAGCTGTAAATAACACAGAGACTTTTACGTGGTTCGGAAAACACTTCCTACATCCACGGTCGGTTGATCAGACCAACAATCCACTCTGCAAGTGCTTAACTGGTGCACTGCAAACCGAACCGTGTGCTTGCCGGGTGCACACAACCGTACCACTGAAGATTCCACTCTTCAGTACCAACACTTCACTCGCGTTGGATTTCTCACTCCTAGCACGACCTTGCACTAGGATCTCACGGAGTCAGAGTACCTTCCTGAACTCCTTTACCACTCAAACACTCGATTCTATCTCTCGAAATGAGGTTTGAAAACTTGCCAACTATACTTCAAAGAACAAGTTCTTTGGAGCAAGTTTGACCTAGGCTTCTGGGTAAACAGAGGTTTGCCTAAGGTCTAAGAGAATGTGTGTAATCAGCAGTGACTGATTTTTGGCTTTGGAATTCTCTTCTTCGATTCAAGCTTTGGGGAGGTTAAGCTTTTGGCTGAGAAACTATTTTGGCAGAGTTTCAGCTTATGTCGTTGAATCGGTGAAGATTGAAGTGATCCTCGAGCGCTATTTATAGGAGAGGTCTTGAATAGATCCGTTGGCGGAGAACGTCTTCAAGATTTCTTCCGTTGGAGAGCTTTTCGAATTTGGGCTGAGGCTTCAATCTTCGAGGTTCCTTGTTTGGTGGGAACAACTATATTGAAGAGCAGGAGATGTGACGTCTCTGATAAAGTAGCCACCAAATAGGAATGACCTCTGCAGAGAGGGATGATCCTGAGATCTCTGCATTTAATGCGGCTGTACTTTTGGAGTGCGTGGCTTCCTTTGAACGTTGGAAGTTCAGTCCGAGGAAGAATGTTTAACTGAGACTTGACTTTAGTATCAATCCGCTGAGTCCACGCGGCACGCATTAAGTAATCAGTTCCGAACTGATTCTTCAACTGATACTTCAGTTGGTATCTTCAGTCTTCAGTCCTTCGTCCTTCAGTCTTCAGAACCGCAAGCTAAACTTGAAACGAACTCTAACACTTGAGTTCAAATAGTTCTAGTCTATTACAATTAAGACCTATGAATTTTGGTATCATCAAAACAAGGATTATGATATTCCATAGAGTTCCCAACAATATCAAATATTTTATAATTAATCGAATTTCACAATTTTAAAAAAGAAATAAAATAGAAAAATAAGAAGTTAAAGAAAAAGAAATAAAAAAAGATGTATGACTTATAAATAAACCTTCAATTTTATTCTAACTACAAAATTGCCACTCAATTTTGAAATTGATAACTCTTTTTTTAATATAGTATGGATATAGATTTCGTCCTCTATTGCACTGCACAGTGATGTGCGCCAAAATAGGAAAAAAATATATAGTATAATTTTTTTTTTCAAAAAATAAAAATAAAAAACTGAAAAATGAAGAAAATGTTTAATTCTCCTTATTTTATTGCACAGCGTCATGCTGTGCCTGTAGAGGATCTCAGCCCCTATTCATTCTTCTCTATATTAATTATTACGAATTTTATTTTATTTTTTAGACAACAAAAGTAGCAGGATATTTGTCATTTTGGTGCACTTTGTAGAAGGCAATTAATAATAGGATTTGACTTCGGGTGGTCAAGTTGATTTTATTTTATTTATTTATTTTAAATTTGCCTAGATGCGTGATTAAACAAAACTCAGATATTTAAATGTAAAACAGTTATCTAATTAATATATGCACTTTCAACATATTGGAGCTTTTGACGGGCCGAACTAAAATTTGGTAACAATTCATCCTTTGTGAATGTCTAAATTTTCTTACATGACATTTTAGCTGATGTTTCTATAGAATAAAAGCAACGTTGTTTTATACGTCTAGATTCTAAAATCCCGCGCTGTGAACCCTCTTGTTTGGCAACATAACATAAAAGATGAAGAATACAATATTTTTATGTTATATATAAAACGTAGTGTTCTAATTATCGATTGAAATTTCATATAATAAAAGGTATTCGTCCACATGTTATTACCATAATTTTAATTCATGCCAAATTTCAAATTATTGAAAATTCATGTATTAACTAACTAAAAAATAGCATTAAGTAAAAAACTAAAATTTGAATATTTTTCATCTATTTACAGGCAATTAATCCTTTATATAATCAATTTCTTTTGTTGATTGTGATATCGAGGATTCGACCCACTCTCTAATACATGTATTCGATATGGAATTTTTTTTAATTAATAATTTTAATATAATAATTTAATCTAATAACACGTTGTAAACTTTATTTTTGAAGTCGAGCTGGTTATGGTGAAGACATGAGTTGATAACCAGTTTTCAACCAACAATTTGATGAAAAGTTTCATATGAGGGAAACTGGAAATAAGTTATATATTTGGAAAGTGTTTTCTAATTTATTTCTGAAAATCAATTTAAGGTGAATGAAAAATTAATACATGAAAATATCGTAGCAAACGAAGAGAGGCTATGGATAGTGTAGCAATTGTAGTTTTTGTTGTGTCTCTTTCTCGCCCTAAGAAGTCCCTGAGAACTATTATTTGAACCTGGCGTGTACGTAAGCCTATTTATTTATTTATAATATCTAAAAGGCGCTCCATCTTGGACCTAATTACTACAATGTTTATTTATAACTAGTAGTTTATTTTTTCACGTGGGATAGGCTTTTTATTTTATATTCCATATATAACTCTTTATTTTTTAATTTAGTACTCCCTTCGTCCCACTCCAATAGACTCATTTTCCTTTATGGGTTGTTCCACTCTAATAGACTCATTTTCCTTTTTGGATAAAAAAATTGTACTTAATTGGTGTGGACCACACCACTTTCCTACTAAAAAGTAAGTTTTCTTAATCTCCTTGCCCAAAAGAAGTGAACCTATTGGAGTGGGACGTAGGAAGTAGTTGCTAACTTCCTTTTAAAAAAAATCAAGTTGCTTACTTTGTACAATAATTACTCATGCGTCCAAAATCAAATTATAGCTAGTAGTAAATCAACACGAACAATAAAAAATTTTGAGGTTTCAAAAATATTTTAATTACATAGTTATGACTTATGAGCGAGTAACCATTGAGATAAAATAGATGAGTTACTAGGGTTCATTTAATTAATTGTCCATGACATTCAGTTTGAGGTAGTTATGTTACTTCAAATAATAGTCTTCGTAAATTTTTACTGTATGATTGAACCATATTAGTTTATTTGGTCTCTCACAAATATATATATGGAGAGGTTCAAATAAAAACCACTAAATAAAATAAATATGGAATTTAAAAAATTGGTATTGAATATATACTGATGAATAAGGCAGTATATATTGATGAACAATGCAGTATATACCGATGAATAACAAAATTTAAGATAGTTCTTTTCTTCCAGGATTCGAACCCTGAGAAAAAAATTCGCCCTCTAGATACAATATCAACCATATGATTGATAAAATAAATGCACGAGATAGTGTCTCAGATCTCACTAAAAATAAGGGGTAATAAAAAAGGAACGGAGAACCATTTTCAGTCATTCGATCATCAAGATCTACGGTGGATGCATCATCTTGTTGGATGAATACAGATCCTGGGTTCGAATCCTGAAGGGAGCAATTTTTATTTTTATTTTTTTGAGTGCATTAATTTTAACAGCGAATGCATTAATTTTTACAGTGGATGCATTAAATTTGATGGTTCTCACATTCTCACAAATAATGTAGTTCTCTCTAGGATCAAGTGGGAATCACATCTTTTCGTAAGAATGGAGAATTATGAACAAAGACATAAAATACATGAACAAAGATGATCAGATCTTATATATATGCATGTTATATTTGAATGTTCACAATCTTACTCTCTCTTGTTCATATATTTTATGTGTTTGTTTATGATTCTTCGTTCTCACGAAAAGATGTGATTCTCACTTGATCTTTTATATATATATATATATATATATATATATATATATGTGTGTGTGTGTGTGTGTGTATATATATATATATATTATTAACTTTTCACACCATTTAACATTTTAGAGTCGTCCTCAAGAGGACAACAAGTAATGTGAACTCCTATTTATAAATAGTGAGGTCCAGGGTTCATAACTCAACGCTCTTTTTCCCCCAAGTTACAAAAAAAACATTTTGAAGAAGACTTGTCTATGTTGCTAACAATTAAAAAGTAATAATATTATTAAAATGATTTATATAACACATTAAAACAAAATTAGGTTAAAGCTGGTAAAAACACATTACCAAGTACCCTCCGTCCCGTAAAGCTTGAGCAATATTTTTTTTCGGGTTGTCCCGCAAAGCTTGAGCACTTTTCTTATATAGCAAAAGTTTTTCACTTTATTCATCTTTTCACTTTTTCACCTAACATATTTAATATACAAAATACTAACTTTTTAAAATTCATGCCGAAAAAAAATTGCTCAAGTTTCGCGAGATGGGTGGAGTATATCAGAACTGGCCTCTTCCTCTTCGCCAATTGTTCACTTATACTGCGAATCTGTTCGTCAGAACTAGTTAGTGTCTCAATTTTGGCGAATATATCAATTCTGAAATTTTGATTATTGAATGTGCCACGTAATTAATTTATACTTACCAATTCCAAATTAATTCCTTTCGGGGTGATTAAATACATTTCGGGGCAAAATAAATTAAATAAGCATGATTTTCATTTTTTTGACATAATATGAAATGAAGAATACGTCTTGAAAATGGGACTAAAAAAACACGAGGCTGTAGAATTTGAAGAGTCCAAAATCCTAAAAAAAATGACAAAGAAAAGTAATATATGCAAAACACATGTAAACTTTATTTAATTAGTTACGTTGATAAGAATTGTTTGAAGCTTCTCTCGACTTTCTTGACTTGATGAATTTCATAAAGTTGATATCAACATGACAACATAAGAAACATCATATGAAATATTATGAACCACAAGTTTGTATTTGATTATGATATGGATAAAAGGGTGTGGCACACATTTACTAATATCTTCTTGTCCTTCACACAGTGAGAATGACTAATTTACAAATAATTATTGTGTTCCTATCTCTGAATATGTCGTAGATGGTGTGGAAACATAATTTTAAAAGATTATTTCATTTATATATATTCAATTAGATTTGAAATCTTTTGAAATTCAAATTTAGATATAAAATATTGAATTTGATAAATATCAAGATCAATTTCTCTAATAACAAATCAAATCTTGATATTGATACATATATGAATATTTTTTTATGCTTTATAAAGTGTATTTGATTTTAGTTCGAAAACATGTTTAAAAAAAAAAGAGGTGGTCTCCTGTGAAACAAATTGTATGATTTGTATCATACAATTGGGTTATACTCGTGTCTCGTGCCGTGACTTAGAACCCGCGCCCTGTCAGACCCGAACCCATCTGCAATTAAAAAAAAATCGAAAACTCTAATCTTCAGTTGATCGACCCTCCCAACAAATCTCTCGCTCATTCTCTTCTCACAAAACACACACACACACAAACACCAACTACGTTGCCTCCTCTCGGCGAGGGCCCTTGTCAGCCACTGTCACAACGCCTCCTCCGCATCTTTGTTGATCCTCCCTCTCCTTGTCCTCTCCTTGTCTTCTCTCTTCGCCACACACAACCGCGGATCGTTGTTGCACATGCAGTGGTGGAGGTCGGCGTCGCCATTTTCTCCAGTAATGTATCCGCCTTTTCTTATATGTTTTCAACAAAACCCCTAAAATCAGAAATCCCTTCCCCCCCCCCCCCCCCGATTTAGCTCTTCAACTCACGCCTCCCTCATCTCTTTCTCTCGTGCCTCAGTCAGACGGCCAACGACGAGAAGTCGTCTCCGCCGCCAGTCATCACCTCGTCTAGCCTAGCAGAGATAACTGTTTAGTGGATTCAGGATTGTGTGATATGATTTTATCCTTGAGACCTAGTGGAGATAGGTGGACCATATGGAGTTATTCTTGTGAGTTTTTGGATGTTAGTAGATTTTCTTGAGACCCAGCGGAGATAAATAATTTATTAATCAGCTATCATAAAGTCCTCTAGTGAGAGTGTGTGATTATTTATGTTATGTGATCTCTTATCAGGACTGTATTAATCTAATAATTTGGATTAATAGGTTAATTGTGTAGATTTAATTAATGAAATTGCATTCCCTAAGATAAGTCTCTTATTTTCTTGCTTTTTATTTATTTTATTTATTTGCATTATTTGAGTCTAGCTTTAGTTCTTCTCCATATTTCTACTTATGTGGATATTGCATTAGTACTTATTATGATTATTCATCGTGTTTTTGATTTTTTTAATCTTTGTGGATACGATACTCTATTTGTTATATATGTTACAATTGCACCATGTTAGTTGGGGTATTTGATTGCTAGTAAATTAGTTATCGATAAATTTCATTAAAATTCAAATTCAACATTACATTAATTAGAAATTAAAATCACATTAAAATAAAAATAAATTCTACATAAATTAAAAATTAAAATAACATGAAAATAAAAATAAAATCCTACAATACTAAAAAATAAAGTCTTCAGCGACGATGAGTTTGCGCAACCACGCTTACGTGAAACTTAAACTCGATCGGCGGGATTCATTTGCGACGTATCTTTGCCCATAAGAATATTAATTGAGTCGGCGAGATCCCATTGAGTTTGGGAAAAAACATCAATGACTTTGACCATGTCTTCCATGGCCGTAACTGCTCTTTGTTGCTCGTTTGATCACTCTTCCTTCTTCTTCCATTTTCCCTTGTCTCTTTTTGCCGCCTTTTGACCTTGGGCCCTCGTTGTGATACTCGGCTTGCTAGAAATCGTTGATCGTCCGATACCTTCGAACATTTGGAAGAGTGAGCATCCTAGCCAGTAGAAAGCAAATCTTTGAGATTTGCGGAGCACACACCAAGCGTGGGTATATTTGAAGTGACCCCCATGCTCGGAGGCATACATCTCTTAAGCTTGATCAATGATTTGATCATCACTCATGCCGCTTCCCCAATTCGCTCGGACAATTTTTGGTTGTCCGATGACGGTGCTGGATTTTGGAGATTATTGTTCCACCAATTTTTCCAATTACGCTCCATTTTTTTTTATCACAATAAAAGGAAAAGCGAAGAAAAGTTGAAGATGAGAAGTAGAGTGAACGAGATGATGAAAAAGAAATTTGTGTGAATTGAAGGTTGAAGAGTGTAGTATTTATAGAAGAAAAATATGGAATAATAAAAAAATGAAGAATGTCGTTGGATGCAACGACTCCTTCACAAAATCTTTAAAGAAAAATGAAGCAAATTGTTGCATCCCAGATTTTTGAAGAATTTATTTATTTACAAGCAATTTTCCTACTAATAAGAGTAAGTATGCGCCTCTCTCTCTATCTTTTCATGCGCACCCAGTGCGCGCATGCGAGCTGCTCCTCGCGCCCTTTGGCTATCCAGCGGCTAGGGGCTCGCGCAAGCCAGACGCGCATTCGGTGCGGGTGCTCTTAGATAGTATGTAGTACCAAATTTGGACCACATATTTTGTACATATGGTACACTAAGAACGCGACATGTCACAGAGGGCTTATAAGGCAAAATATACGCAGAGATAAAATAGGAATACAAATTTCAGATATTAAAAAAAAATTGTTCTGAAATTTTTTAATGCATATAATTGAACACAAAAATGCATATATATAAACAAATATGCATAACTTTGCACACAAAAATGCATCGCGCATTGTGACAACATCATGCATATATTTGTGTGAAAAATTATGCATATTTGAATTGCATTTTTGTGTTTATATATATGCATATTTGTGTTCAATTATATGCATAATTCAAGCGGCGAGAGGTACTTACGGGTCGCCTAGTGCATTGCGTTTCCGTGTGCAAGTTTATGCATATTTATATGTTTATATGTGCAAATTTGTGTTCAATTATATGCATTAAAAAAATTCAAATATATTCTTTTTTCTTTTATAAAAAGATGATCAATAATGTTTCCTCATTTCACAACTTGATGACTCGAACTCCCGACTTATTCGATTGAGGAAAAACGTCTTACCAACTGAATTTTTTTAATATTGGTATGATAATTGTTAGAGTTATTTTAACTCTAGGTGACGGCTGGTATGTAGGAATGAAATTAGAAGGGAATGTAATGGATTTTGGAATGGAATGACAATGGCAAAGGAATGGAATGAAATATATGATTCATATGGTTGGTATTTACAAGGAATGAATGGATAGGAATGAAATAAAATTTACACAATAATAATAATAATAATATTAATAATAATAATAAAAATAATAATAATAAATGAAAGTAATAATAATAATAATAATAATATTATTATTATTATTATTATTATTATTATTATTATTATTATTATTATTTATTTCTAATTATTTATTATCATTGTTTTACTATTATTATCATTTACTCCCTCCGTCCCTTAAATAAGTTCATCTTTTTCCATTTTGGGACGTCCCTCAAATAAGTTCCTCTTTCTTTCTTTTTATTTTTGGACAACTACCCCACCACTAATAATACTTTATTTATTCTTACTTTTCACTTTTTCACCACTCTCAATACTAATTATAACACTTTTTCACCTTTTCACCACTCCCAATATTAATTACTATAACATATTTTTCTCCACTATCAATACACTTTACCATTTTCTTTAAAACCCGTGCCGTCCCCAAAGAGGAACTTATTTTGGGGACGGAGGGAGTATTATTTTACTATTAATTAATTAATTAATTTTTTTATTATTAAAATTATTTTATTATTTTTACTAATATTATTCATTTATTGTTATTATTAAAATTGTTTTATTATTTTTACAATTATTATTATTTATTATTATTATTACTATTAATATTATTTATTTATTATTATTATTTTATTATTTTAAATATTATTATTATTTTATTATTATTATTAATTTTGTTATATTATATTATTATTAAAATTATTTTATTATTTTTGAAATTATTATTTATTATATTAATAATATTAAATTATTTTACTATTATTATTATTATTATTATTATTAAATTTAAATAATAAACTTTTATTATAGAGTAATCTCATATCCGTTGGAATACATAATAGTATAATACCATGGGGGAGGGGAGGAATGGCTAATCCCATATGCATGGGAATAGGCATTTCATCGAGAATGACGATTTCTATTACAAAAATCCTATGTTGCATAGGTGCGGATGCGGGGGCGATACGATACGAGTACGGGGATACGGGTTTTTAAAAAATTATAGGGTGTGATTCGGCAATGATACATCTAATTATTAAAATTTTATTATATATAATGCTTATAAAATATATACAATTTAAATTTTCTTAAATTAATTATATGTAATTTACACTTTATTTTACCCAAAAGTTAAGCATTTTCAATTATATAAGTTAATTGGGCAACAATATAACGATTCAAATATTATTAGTTCAATAAAATTATCAAAATCAACCTTGTGTAGGCCTTTCGTGCATGAAATACGTGAATTTCGCCTATGGAATTTGCGAATCCGGTTTATTTTTATAAATTGTTTTAAAAGATACGCCACGTGGCGAATCGGGTGCGAATCCGACGAGAATCCGAGAGAATCGCACCCTAAAAGAATCCGATTCGCCGTACATGCTAAGTTTTGAAGAATCCGTGCATCATAGCAAAAATCATATCAACCATAGGATTGGGAATAAGCACAGGAATCACCATTCCATTCTCATTCCATTCCTGCATACCAGCCATGCCCTAATAATTTATTTATTCAATTTATGAATTAATACTTTGGTTTTATCTTCTTCATTAAATAATCTTATTAAGAGAATTAATATAGTTACTTATATTTTCGGTCCTATTTTATTCAAAGGAATTTAATTTTGACTTTTTTCAAAATTAACTTGTTCCAAAATTCGACTACTAAATTGAAAAGTCGAAATTAGTTCAAGGACCAAGAAATAATTATGGAGTGGAGAAGTAGGAATTTAAATCAAGACTTGAAGAATGAAGTGAAGACCGGCTGCTATGATTGAAGAAGAAACAAAGAAGACCAAGTCTTCCTTAGGGTTAAGGATGTTGGTTAAACCTCTTAATTAACCAACACCTAATCTTGAGGCGCAATTTCAACTACAAAGCCATATGGCATTCGAAACCATAATACTCAGCCAAGTTTTCTTGCTCATCAAGCTCACAATTCATCTATAAATAGAGGTAGAGCTTATTGCATTCGGTACCAGTCTAAACAAGAAGAAATACAAGTGTTGGAGCTCGGAAGCTAATGTTCAAACATCTGACACGCTATCTAGCTAGTTCAAAACACACCTTGAGTGAGAGACTCGTGTTTCTAACAGACCTTGAGTGGGAGACTCGTTTGTTAGTGTTAGTCGATAGGTTTGGTTGTTTGATATTCATAGATTAACTTCATCAAAAGTTTAGTTAGTGCTAGCATTAGTTGATAGGATTATATAGAAGATATTTCTTTTCTTTTCAACTCCACTCAATTAGAGGGATTCAATTGAGTGGTTCATGTATATTCATTGTAAAATGGATTTTTATAGTGAATATACAACTGCAATTAATTAACATTGCAGTATAAAACCAATCGATTGTGCGTATTTTATTTTTTCGCTGCATTTATGCTTTTCTATAGATTATTGAGTGAATTGTTTGATCATGCTACTGAACATATCTGGGTTTGCAAAACTTTCAATAATCTTATTTTCTTATTAGAACAATAATTTTCTTTTCTCAAATAAAATCTCGAGTCTGATAGGTTACAAGATTTTGTATACATAAATCAGCTAAGTAGTTTTGGAATGTATTCATCTTTAATTTTACACGAATGACTTTCAATCTATTTGATTTTTGCCCCCTAGAGTTCTTTTACAAGTAAAACGTTAATATATGTGGTGCAAACATGTAAAAAGAATTATACTTCAAGTAAGAAAACTGAAAATTAGTTAAAAGCAAAAAAGAAAAACAGGGGGTTTCAACTAATAGAAACATAAGGGTGGTGGCAATAGTTACTTTAAATTTACGCAAATGAGTTTGTTTCAAAAAAAAAAATACGCAAATGAGTTGAGAAGATGGCTTTAAACAATTTCTTTTTTTTCTTTGAGAACCACTAAGCAAGTTTTCAATTAATCAAAATCAGAATACATGAAAATTGGTAGGGGACCAATGAACAAAAGACTATCAGTACCTGGAAAGTTGGCTTTATATCATGAGCGATGCTAGCCAAAAATTAGTTAAATAGAGAAAGTTTTAATTTATTTAATTTATTTTTTCAAATAAAATAATAAATTATTATTTTACTATATTATTTACATTGTAACTATTTTTTTTTTGCAATGTTTTAAAATAACATAAAAACAAAAAGTTACCAAAAAAAGAACTACTATAATGTAAACAATACAGTAAAATTACTAAAATATTTTTTATTTAAAAAATAAATTAAATAAATTATTATTTTTATTTAGTTAATTTGTTGTTCAACTACTAGTTGCATAGATTTATTGTTATACCATTGCTAGCTAAATTTATTAAAGAAATTTAGCTAACTAGGCTGCATAACTTGGGCCTTAATAGCTTGCTTTTATTAAATTTCTGGTTTTCTTAGGCCCATATTATATATCCACAACATAGAACCCCTCTATCTAATGATTCTAATACACTTGTATTGTTTCTCAAAACAAAAACAAAAACAAAAAAAAACTAATGTTGTTACAGTTATGCATTCAACAGAGATTAGACATAAAATTGCTCTCAATTTTAAAAGACACACTTCATTAGTTATTTAATTATATAATTAAATAACTGAGAATATAATTTGAAATAATCAACAGCCTTTCTCCTTTTATACGGAAGTTTGAGGTCGGATAGTTTCACTAAGACCAGCAAAAAACTATATTTAACAACATAATTGCAAATACGACAATAAAAACTATTGACTTAATAATAGAATTTTTTTAGTAGTTCATTTGAATAAGAAATATTACAAAATAGTGGAAACAGGCATTAAGAAAAAGGAGGAGCGATTAATTTAATTTCGGAGGTCCATGACCTTTTGCCATGATGGACGGCTGGAAATATCTATCCACCAATTGTGGAGATTTTTCCTCCGTTTGATCAAATCCTCCATTCCTCCTTCCTCCATCAGAAACCTTGTGTTTGGTAGGTGGGTCATATCAGCTATGGTGAACCTCTCCCCACCCAAATATTTGCTCTTCGACAGCCTGTCCTCGTACACGTCGAGCACTTTCTCCAATTTACCCTTGCAATCGCGGACTAATTCCATGTCGCCCACTTGTCCCTGTTGGGGCAATATCACAAGTTGGAGGACCATTGTGTAAATCAATGGATTATAGTTGTTCACTTCTACTTCCACCCATTGCTCCACCAAGGCTCTCTCTTCCAATGTGTCGCCCAATATATTTGTGCCACCTTGGCTTATGCTTTTTGCTGCGTAGTACCTGATTATTGCCCTCGACTCTGCGCTCCCAATGGATTTTGTAACCCAAAATTTATGTTTATTTTTGCGCTAAAATACATAAATTTTGATTTTTTTTCATGATCTATAAAATTTGAAGAAAGATACATTATTTTTTTATACTTAAGCCTAAGGGATTTTCAATTCACAAATACATCAGCTTTATTATGCCATCTTTAGTATTCCTTATGCTTGGGTATCAAAAAGTCTAAGTGAAAAGTTTTAAAATCAACTTCTATTTTGAGTATTTCATACATGTGGAAAAAAATTTAAAAAAATTGAAAAGTGACATGTTTTTTTCTCAAACTTCAAAGATAATGAAAAAAATCAGAATTTGTCGAAAATTCTGGTGTTGTACAAAAAATATCCTTATTTATTTTGGAATTTACTAATTGTAATTGTATACGGGGGATTTGCATGAATGAAGTACATAGTGAATTACCGAAGAGTTTGAAATCTCCATCCTCTATCGCAGGAACTTGTCCGAAGGGCTGCAAATTACGAGGAACAATTGTTTGATTATAAAGTTAATGAAAAAATGTGCGAATAATTAAATCGAATAAAATTCTGTTCATGTGAGATTCCATAAAAGCAAGAATTACATATGAGTAAGGTGATCTATGTATAAACGCGACACGACGATGAGCTTTTTTTTATTTATTAGGTCAATCATGTTGTACTTCAAATTGACATTCTTATATAAATAAGTCAGTCATATGTAATCCTTCAAAAAAAAGTCATTTATAGGTAAAATAATACTCCCTCCGTCCCATGAAGCATGACACACTTCTTTTTGGCACGGGAATTAAGAAATTGATATTTTGTGTGTTAAGTGTGGTAGGTGAAAAAGTGAAAATGTAAATAAAAGGTAAATTTTTTGCTATTTTTAGAAACGTGTCATGCTTCGTGGGACAGACCAAAAAAGAAACTGTGTCATGCTTCGTGGGACGGAGGGAGTAAATTATCACCTGTCTATCATTAAAAAAAAAAGAAAAAAAAAAGAATCACCTGTCTTAATAGAAATTGTGGCTTTTTCTGCTCTGCTGATTGAAGATCAATTGGTACAAGCTCAAATTGAAAGCCTAACTCAAAAAGGCAAGTCAAAACCCTTTGTGGGCAAGCTGCATAGGTCGCACCATACACTTTAACCACCATTTTGCACAATGAATTAAGCTTAGAAAAGTATTTCTATATTTGATGCAATGAAATGCTTCGCAATTTCTAGCTACCAAAATATAAGTCCAATTTTCGCCATATATAGAGGAAGCGGGTGGGGGTTGGGGTTGGGGTGGTTATCCTCATATTGGTTGGTTGCACGGAGCAGGAGTTCTACTCACCCTTCTATATTTATTTGTTTATTTTAGTTGGTTGGAAATTGTTTTTTGGTTATTTTCAGAAAAAAAAAATTATTTTATGAGTATTAATTAGAGTTAAGGTGCAAATCCACCTTGAAGTGAAGGCCCCTAGAGCGTTGACTCCTCATTCTCGACCTTCGTCCAAATACCTCCAGAATTCATAAAAAGGGTGCATTTAAACCCAGCAAAAAGACGGCAGTTTGTCGCCGTTTGCTTAATTTTTTTTTTTCTGAGTGGGTCCACCACCAACGACTTTAATTCAGAAAAAAAAAAATTAAGTAAACGACGACATACAACCATCTGTTTGCTGGATTTAAATGCATATTTTTTAAGGACTCTGGGGGTATTTGAGCTAAGGTCGAAAATGGGGGATCAACGCTCTAAGGGCCTCCACTTCAAGAGTGGATCTGCACCTTAACCCTATTAATTATAACAGAAAAATAGATGGTTCAATTAGGAGTTCTAAGAAACAAAAAAAAAATCACAAGAATTTTATTGATCAATTATAAAATCTACGTTCACAAGAAGCAGGGACAAGATGGACATATTAAATTTTGATAGAAATTACGATAGCATATCTACCGAAGAGAACAAAAAAAACTCGTAGTTCTCAAACCAAAAACACTGACTACTACTTTCTTTGTTTTCTCTAGTCTATTGAACTTCTTTGTAATCTAAAATTGAACAGAAAAACTTTCCTCAAATGCACCGACATTAGAAAATACTCCAGTTGATAATTTTGAATTCAGCCTCCAGTTAATCCTCATCTGACAACTTTTCAGCTAACTCTTTATTGACTGATCTCATTCTCAGTTCAAAAATCAAGTATAAACCATGTACGATGTAAATATGTTTTCTCAATATTATCTTACTGTCATATAAATATCTTGATTTAGTTAAACAAAATACTATTACTAATGCCTCTGTGAATTAATTATGTTTTACGAGAGGTCCTGCTTATACAGATGAATAAAGGATTTTTTTAATTTTTTTTAATAAATTAATATTATTAAATAAATAAATTTAAAAGTTTAATGCATCTATGATCTTTGGCCTCAGGCATTAACCCCTTAGACTACCGCCAACAGTGACATTCACATCGGGTCACGCGAATGGGACAAAACAGAATGGAAAAAAAATAATTGAAGGTCATGGAAAATACGTGACCCGGGAGCTCTGCCGCCCCAAGTCACCCATTCCCACTTTTTAGATATTGTTGCCACATGTCAAATTGTGATTGGTGTATTAAATATTTTGATAGATAAAATTTTATAATGATTTTTCTTTATAAAAAATATATTAAAATGATATTAAAATTTTTCTTATTTTTAGCTCTATAAATAGAGCCTAATTTCACTATATTTTCACACCCAAACAAAAACTCTCTCTTTCTTCATTTCACATTTCGTTGAATTTTTTTCTCACAGATTTGTTTCCACTTTAAGTTATGGATCCAAACCATCCCAATTATTATTATCCAAATTCTCAAAATCATCAACTCCCAAGATTATCTTAACACTCAAGATTCTGCAATTTTTTCATATTATCCGGCTTCTCATTTTTTTGCAAATTTCGAAAATCAACCAAATTCTCAATTTATGAATATCAATTTTCTCCAAATTTATGTCAAATTCCTACCTCTCAAAGAATTTCCACATCTGAAAAGGTTTCCCGTAATTTGTTTATGGGTGTTCAACGCCCAAACAAAAATCAGAAAGGGGCAAAAAATGTAGCTTGGTGTGTGAAAGAAGATGTTGCCCTTATGTCATCTTGGATCTATGCTAGCGAAGATAGCGTTCGAGAAAAAAATCAAAAGGGGGAATCGCTTTGGGCACGTGTTCATAAATTGTATCACAACATTCAAGCAGAAAATCCAAATAAGCTCAACGAACGAAACATTGAATCGATGAAAGGTTGCTGAAAACGTCTTAACGAAAAAGAAAACAAATGGGTTGTTGCTTGCATGGAAGCAAACGCTCGAAGAAGGAGTGAGATGAGCGACAACGATGTTGAGAAAGAAGCTTATTCCAATTACGAAGCAGGTGGAAACAAGTTTCTAGACTTGATTGTATTTAATGAAGTTATGAGTAAACATCCCAAGTGGAATGTTCATGATACCACACATGTTTTTTGTCGTCAAAGGGAAAATGTTGATGAACAGCAAAGTGGTGGCAGTTCGAAAAGATCAAAGACTTCAGAAGATGGGGGATTTTCTATCCCTTCTAATCCAGAAACTCCAACATCTGAATAGTCAACTGCGACTCATCCCATTGAAAGAGTTAGGCAAAAAGAAAGGAAAATATAAGGTCTCACAATCTGAATATACTCATGAATCTGTTGTTGCTGCCGAAATTCGTGAAATGAGACTCACGAGAGATGTCGAAGCTGAGTTAATAAAGACTCGAACCGAACTAGAGCGCGAGAAGTTGCAAAGAAACGCAACGAAGATGAAAGAAAAAATGTTGCTTCAATTGTTGTCAAAAGAGCACTTATCTCCAGAAGACGAAGAGATGAAATGTCAACTAATTAAAATTGTGTTTGGAGAGAAAATGTATTTTAATCATGTGCTTTCTATGTAATTTTAGTTTATATACTTTTTATTTGTGTGCTTTTAGTTTATGTGCTTTCTATTTGTATGATTTTAGTTTTGGCAAACTGTGTTATGTACTTGTTTTATATTTAATTAATGAAAAAGGGAATTTCATTTAAAATTGAATAGCATTGGATCCGTTTAGCTTCCCAAAGCATTTAGCCAATTCTGACAAAGCATTTGTCCAATTGACATGCACTTGTCATTTTTTCCAATTCACATGCATTTGTCATTCTGACACAACATTATTTCCAATTCACATGCATATGTCATTTTTGACAGACTAGATCACATGCAATTGTATCAATTCAAATCTAGCTATCTTATCCAACTTTTTAATATGTATTCTATAAATGCCAGATTAAACATATCTCAATAAAACACAAACACATCTCACTCTTTGCTCAAGTACACATTTACCCTATTATTTTCTCATTTCTCATACAAATATGTCTGTCAATAAAAACTCTTCAGTTGATTCAGACTCAAGTTCTGATGTTTCCCATTCCAATGATCTTGATGAATGGGAAGAACGAGATTATCAACAAAATCGTCATTTTGATAACATCATCCAAAATATGATCCTAAACAATCATAATCTGATTGTAGGACATCAAATTCCAACAGCCAGTAGGAGATATTGTGATAGGGAACGGGAGTTTTGTGCAGAGCGTTTGATCAACGACTACTTCAGTGACAACCCAACGTATACTCCAGAATCTTTCGGCGGAGATTTCGCATGCAGAAATCGCTATTCATTCGAATAGTGGAAGTTGTTATTGCTATGATGAGTTTTTTTAATAGAGACGAGATGCCACCGGCAGAGTAGGTCGTTCATCATTGCTAAAATATACTGGAGCCATGGGGGTGTTGGCGTATGGGACATCTTCCGATGTTGTCGATGAGTATCTACGAATGAGTTCATCTTTGACAAGTGATGCTTTAGTCCATTTTGTGGAAGGTGTTATTTCTTGCTTCGGTGGTATGTATCTCAGAAGGCCTAATGAACAAGATTTGACAAGACTGATCTATGTTGGAGAACAACGTTGTTTCCCAGGCATGATTGACATAATTGATTGCATGCATTAGGAGTGGAAAAATTGTCCTAATGCATAGGCGGGCCAATATACTGGGAGAAGTAGAAAACCAACGATCATTTTGGAAGTTGTTGCTTCATACGACTTGTGGATATGGCATGGGTTCTTTGTAACACCAGGTTCGTGCAATGATATTAATGTACTCCATCGAACTCCTGTTTTTAATGATGTCTTAGAAGGTCGAGCACCAAAGGTTAATTACGTAGTGAATGGTCGTCATTATGATAGGGCATATTATTTAACTGATGGTATATATCCTTCATGGGCTGTATTTGTCAAGTCAATTACTTCCCTATAGATCCGCAAACACAAGTTGTTTGCTCAACACCAAGAGTCTGTCCGTATAGATGTTGAGCGAGCATTTGGAATTCTACAAGCTCGATTTGCATTTCTACGACTCTCATGTCTTGTTTGGGACAAAGTTTTGATAGGAAAATTATGATGGCTTGTATCATAATACATAATATGATAGTCGAGGATGAACGAGATACCTACCAAAATTATTACTCCCTCCGTCCACAATTTAATGCCCTACTTGCTTTTAAAAATCTGTCCACAATTTGATGTCATATTCTGCTTTTTGTACAATTTTACTCTTCTTCTTTTTCTATATTTACTACCATTTGCCACTAATGGACCCATCTTAAAATACTTTTATTATTTTTATATTCTATATTTATTACACTTTATCACTAGTGGACCCACTCACAATACCTTTATCACTTTAGTCATATATCTTTATCACTTTAGTCAACTACCCTTATATTTCATCTACATCACATTTTTCAGTTTTATTAGTCTTCGTGTCCACACTAAAGTGGAACATTAAATCGTGGACAGATGGAGTATAATCTAACATAATTTCTTATGAGTTATGAATATATTTACAAGAGAACACTGCATCTATAATTCTATTTATTGAAACGCGCGTACTCATGTTTTCATCCACCTACCAATCACCTTCCTCATGTGGTGGTTGTCGCGTGAGGTATAGATCATATGGGGCAAGCGGGGCACATTTTACCTAAAAGATTTATATGTGCTATCTTGTGGTTGATTTCATTTTAAACTTTTGTAATATTTAGTTTTGTTATAAATTTAATTAAGCATTTTAAAAATTATATATATAATGTGAAATTTAAGTGGCCAACCCATAACAACTGGCTGACGTGTCAGGGGAAATTCAAACACTTGTATCTATATAAACTCTCAAAAATTAAATATTTTTAATTCAAACACCATAGTTTTTGATTAATTAATTATTAGTTTCATAAAAGTTTGGACCGAAGAATAGTTGTTTGGATCGGCTTTAATTGAAATTTCATGGTTTGGGATAGGCTTAGTTTTTGCATTCAATAAATCTATGCAGCCACATGAATTGTGGCCACCCACAAACTAATATAATAAGAAATTTTTTGAATTTTTTAATTTTTTTTAATAAAAATAGAATTTAATTATTTAATTACATTATTTACATTGTACTTATTTATTTATTTATTTATTTATTTGCATTTTTTATTTTTAATTTATTTTTTAATAAAAATAAAAAATAACCAAAAAATTGCAAAAAATAACTACTATAATGTAGAAAATACGGTAAAATAATTAAATCTTATTTATATTTTAAAAAATAAATTAAATTATTTTTTATTTAAGTAAATTATGGGTAGTTATAATGTGGTTGTTTTAGCATCGCTCTTTTGCATTAAATAGCCTGATTTGGTATTGGTAGTGTATTAAATAACCCCATAACCTTTTCTCCAGTTGCTTTTTAGATCTTTCAAAATTCTTGCTTCACTGAAGTGGGTTGAAAGAGTACTCATTTTGCTTTTGACTGGAAACTGTATGAAGCACCACTGTTTGTTGTCCACCTTTCCAATGCTCTATATTTTCATTTTCCTTTTCTTTTCTTTTAGATATATTTTCACTTCCTTTATTATTGGTATCATATCTATACTCATTTGATTGGTGCTTCTTAAAGCGATCTACTAAATTCATCGACTTGTTCTAAAGAATTAAAATGGCTAGCTATTAATGAAATTTCTTATCGATTTTTTCTGTGAAATACTCATTTGATCGAGGATTTTCAAATGCATTGTAAGCTAAATCGATACTAATAAATAACCACCCGCAAGGAATAGGGAATGTATAGTAATACTATGAATGACCCAATATCGAATAATGGTAATACTCCTTACAAACTATACCAATATTTATTTGGATTAATTGCATATAAATTAATGAACTTTCAATAAATTTTCATTTTGCACACAAACTTTAAAATCTTAATTACTAAAATTACTCAACTAGTAATTTTTTCTCATTTTGCATATTTACCCATACACGTACAAAACAGAGGGTTCCCACGGTTGTACCCCACGACCGAGTCTGTGACAACGGGCAAAAGACGGAAATCCCTAAAAGTAGGCCCCATACGCGTTTTTTCCCCTTTCATCTATAAAAATCCTTCAAGGCTTTGTATTGGGGAATCACCTACAACTTTTTAGATACAATTCATTACCTAAGTTTTAGCTTTACTTTATTTTCCATTGTTCTTTAGTTTTTATAGCTTAGATTTATGTGATTGATTTAGCAATACCATATTACCTTCCAGTTTATGACTTGCAATTCCCGGTGTTTGTTTCTTGTGAATTATCTTATCAATAGTTTGCAATTTGAGACCTAACAGAGATAACTATTTAATCGATTCAAAAATGTGTGATATGATTTTAACTTTGAGACCCAACGGAGATAGGTGAATCATAGGGACCTATTCTTATATGCTTTTGGGAGTTAGTAGATTTTCTAGAGACTTAGCATAGATAGGGATTTACTAATCCACTTTCATAGATTGCTCTAGCAAGAGTATGTACGTAATTATATGAGTGATCTTACACTAGGGCTGAATTAAAGTGGTAATTGAATTACTTAGATTAATTGTGTAGATTTAATTAACGTAATTGCATTTCCTATGATCTAACTTTTATTCTTGAGTTTCATAATCTGATTTTATTTATTTACATTGCATTAGTCTAGTTCTAGTTCATCACCGTATCTAGTTTGTTTGCCCGAATTTTGAGTAGGTATTTTTGTTGAATTATTCATTATGTTTTCGTTTGTTAACTCATGTGGATACGACACTCGATTTTTTGTTTATACTACGATTGCACCATATTAATTACAATATTTTTGTTACTAATAAAATAGTGATCAAGGCGCCTCAAGACCATAGACAAGTTGGAGCATCTTAATATAAACAAAACATGTTGCTTATGCAATCTGGAATTGGAGACCTATGAGCACCTTTTCTTCTAATGGCGTCGCCACTAATTAAAAATAAAAGCATAAAATACTCATAATTTATGTTTATAATATAATATTGTTTAAATTTTAAAAATATTTTGGGTTCCTATAATTAATTAATGGACAAATCAATATATTTTGTATAATTTTAATATATATTGTAATGCATGTCTTATAATATTTGAAATTATCATATGGATATTCCATTATACATAAGAAATCCTATAAGATATTCATATGTTGTAACACACAAGTACAAAGTTATATATTTAGCAATGATGTTGTATAAGTTTAGTTACTATGAAATATAATTGCAATCATATTTACTTTTCATTTTTTCCCGCTTTTTTATTATGATATCTTAAGAAAGTATATTTATTATGTTTAGTATAGCTACTGTCATGAGCCTTACAAATTGGTGGTTATTTTTTACAAAATTGCATATGGGAATAAAATACTCCCTCCGTACCTATTGATCTTGTCCCGTATTCCTTTTTTATTTGTCCCACAGATCTTGTCCCATTTTTATAAATAGCTATAATATTAGGGAACAATTAACACTTAACCTAAAAATAATTAAAATCCCACTAATCCCTAATATAAATACCCTAAAACCTACCCTACCCCCCTCATTCGCTCCATGCAGCTCTCTCCTCTCTCCTGATCCTTCCCCCTTTCCCTCCGAGAAAACTCCAAATCTGGGGAGATCAAACGGCGCCGCCTACTATCTCGTCGTCAGTTAGCAGTGCTCTCTTCTATTACACCTCGTCGGTGGTTCTTCACTGCCCTAGTGCGAAAACCTTAAGTGGCGCCTTCTTCGATCTCATCGTTCTTGGTCTGCTATGGCCGATCTAAACCCTAACTCGCCGCCTACAATCTTCAACGCTGTGATGAGTAATCATTGGGAAGGTTATCTGAGCGGGGAATTTGTTCCCGACACGGAGAACTCACGGTGTGTTTGAGGCTCGCCTCCGTTGTATTTTTCCCTTGGTCTGCTACATTCTTCGAGGTAGATCCGGCGTCGATCGGGCGTAAGGAGATAGAAGCTAAATCGTGAGACTGTTTTGCCCTCCCCTAATTCTCATTTGATTATGGACTCTGACTTGGTTCTTTATTCTATTCTATGTGAGGAAAACTGGGATGAGGTGGTTTCCTTTCAAGGCTTGGAATTACCAGGCTTGAGGGGTCATTCACCCAATTTCATATCCTTTGTCTACCATTTGTTACCTGGTTTGCATTCCCAAAAATTCAATGAAAAGAAGTTTGAAATTCATTCCTTATTTTAAGTTTGGCAGGAATTGCATCCCCAAAATTCAAAAATTGTGCCAAATTAAAAGGCTTACAGCCTGTTATCCTTGAATTTTTCGGTCAACTGAAAAATCGATTTAATGCACATGCCTTTAATTAAGGGAAGGATTCATTTAGTTAATAAAGTTCTTTAAGTAGTGGGTCTCTATCTTTACTACACTAATAATACTCTTCTTAATAACTGTGCCCAAATCAAATGGGACAAGCCCAATGGGACGGAAGGAGTAATTATTTTATATTTATTACGTTGAATGATTTTATTTTTTATACAAGAATAAAATATTAATCTCAAAATATAATTATAAAAAAGTTGTGTAAATTCATCTAGAAATAATCCACACAAGAGAGTTCGAATGAGTGAATTTAGTAGAATTATATTTATACACTAATACACAAGAATTTTTTAGAAAAAAATTAGACGGGAAAGTGGAACATATGTCCTCTTATAAGTATATCTTTTTAGAGGATCCCTTATGAGTATTTTTTTTTACTATTAAATAAATAATAAAATTGTTGAGACTATTGTTCATAATTAATTTTGTATATTATTGTTTATATAAGTTATATTATCCCTTTTTATTTCTAATAATTACGGTTGATGAAATATAATATTCACCTGGATCGATCATTCAATAGTAAAACTCAATTAGCGTGATTGTACAATTATTATTTATGTGTACTTTATAAAATCACTATTTTTTTCAATTGGGGTATGAAGTCATTCAGATTCATAGCATGATCACCCACTCACAAAGTATGTAAAAAATTCTACATTATTTATAAGGGTTAATTGCCCATAAAATATTGAACTTTCATCCAATTCTGGTTTTACACCCAAACTTTGAATTGTGGCGTGATAATTACTAAACTTTTAATTTTATCTGATTTTGCTACTAATCCAAATTCCGGCCAAATACCAAACTAATATATAATATGGTGTGTCAATTTTGACGTGACGTATTTATTCTTGCGTGACAATTAGTTGTCAAAATAATATTTTTTTTATTTAATTTCTTATCAATAAAAAAAGAACACAACGTAAATAACTCAAATTGTCAATAATTTAATAATTCAAATCAAATAATAGTATTTTTTTTAGTTGAATTAATTAATTGAATAAATTCAATAATAGTAAGGGGATTCTTCGAATTTAGGTGTGTCAGCCAAAAAATATTTTAATTATCAATAACTTAATATATAAAAAAATTATTTAGCTAAGTAATAAAGTTTATTAAATTTTCATTATCTAAAGTTTTTTTTTATAAACTATATATATTTATACTATTTGAATGACTTCTATTTTATATATTGGAGTAATCAGTTGTGTAATAGTGAATTAGAAAAAAAATTGATTTAAACTTGAGAATAAAAAAAATACTATTATTTGATTTGATATAGTAAGTTATTGATAATTTTGGTTATTTGCTTTGTGTTCTTTTTTTATTAATAAGAAATTAACAATAAATACGTCACGTCAAATATTAGCACGTCATATTAGCCTGATATTTGACCGGAATTTGAATTAGTAGCAAAAACATGTAAAATCTAAAGTTTAGTAATTTTCACGCTACAGTTCAAAGTTTGTGTGCAAAACCAGAATTGGACGAAAGTTCAGTATTTTATGGGCAATTAACCCTATTTATAATGTGCATCTCATAGGTCCAATACTAGTTAAATAAACAAAAAAAAGTATAAAAAGCCAAACGTGTAAGTAGTAGTGACACATTTCAAATTTGTCTTTTATTTTTATAAAAGAAAACTCTTTTCCCCAAACAAAAGGTTAGGGTATGACTGATATGCAAAAATTGAATGAAAATGAAATGGTGATTCCTGTATCCATTTCCAATCCTATGACTATTACGATTTTTGAAATGGAAATCGTCATTCTCGATGGGATGCCTATTCTCATGAATATGAGATTAGTCGCTCCTCCCTTTCTCCATGGTATTGTGTATTACCAGAACTAGTAGTAAGCTAACCTAAGTTGACTCGCAAGAGAACAAGATCAATTATAATGTAAGCTAACCTAAGTCGAATCTCGGGAAAAGCTAAACAGGAGAAAACTTGTATTACACACAGAAAAAGAAAAGAATCTTAAACATTCTAATCGCGTGTTGGGTCTGACACAGATTTCTCACAGATCAAAAACATAAAATTTATAAATTTACTGCTACAGAAAAGATAATTACCGAAACATATAGAGCAGGAATAATTCTACGTTAACTTTTAATCTAAACATAAAGCAGAGACAATAAGAAATGAGAAACAAATACTAACATTTACGCTAACTCTAATTCCTAAATTCAAAATTGAAAAATCCCTAATTAATTCACTCATAGAAAACGCAGAAGGTAAATGCATAATTACATAGCGCAAAGCTTACGTTAATGATAAACATGGTAAAATAACTTGAACAAGATAAATCACACAGAGAAATCATGTAATTCACAAACGAGGAAGTTAACTTTGGAAAGCAAAATAACAGCATCTAAGAAATCCAAGTTTTACAATCTACGATCCTAATCTATTGTCTTCTCCAATTCAAAGTGCAAAGATCTACTTATTTCGTCCTCGTCTCCTCCTTTGAGTTAAAACTGAGTAACTGAATTAAAGGGTCGTTGAGTGGTGCTGCTACGGGGGAGAGATGGTGCGAGTCCAGTGCTCTTTCCTTGGCCATTCTCTTTCTCATCCCCTTTAGACCCACTTCTTCTACCATCCTAACACCAACCCAAAGTAAACTCAATAATGCCAACAATTTTGAGCAAATATATAGCATTACGGCATCATGCATACACATAAATTATAGCAAAACTTAGATAAACAATAATAATAATAGTAAAATGATGATAATAAATAATAATAATAATAATAATAATAATTTACTCCCTCCGTCCCTCAAATCTTGAGTCACTTTCCTTTTTCGGTCGTCCCACGAATCTTGAGTCATTTCCTTATATAGCAAAAAAAATCTCTTGTATTCACATTTTCACTTTTTCACCTATCACACTTAATGAACTAAATATATTTTCTTAATTCTCGTGCCGAAAAGAATTGACTCAAAATTCACAAGATGGAGGGAGTACTTATTATTATTATTATTATTATTATTATTATTATTATTAATATTATTATTATTATTATTATTGTGTTAATTCTATTTTATTCATATTCATCCATTCCTTGTAGATAACAGTCATAGTCATAGGGATCATATATTTTATTACCATCTAATTTCATTTCTACATATCAGCCATCACCTAAAAATTTTAGGTATTTATTTATAGTAAGAACATCCACAGTGAGCGAGCCTCATTTCCAGCTTAGCAAGTGCGCCACTTCTTCAGAGCCACAGGGCTATGTAGCCGTCGAGCCCCACCTCACAACTCGGCTCGCCCCATACTCCCGTGGTGTTTACACGCGCCTCTCTCCCCCTTCTTCCGCGCTCAAGTCCTAAATAGTTATTGTCAGTTGTCACACATTTATTCCAAATATATATAATAATATTTGTATGAATTTAGTTTTTACGAGTTGGAGTAATAAAATTCATTTATGCAAAAAAGATCAAATAAAAATGATCATGTGTCCCATTTAGGGTATATCATCTTCTAAACGGCCAAACCCCAATTACATTTCCTACTAATTACCTAAATTTATGGCTGTCATACATTTAATTTTACTGTAACTACGTTTTGTTGATAAAATTAACTAGGTTTTGATGCTACTATTAACTACACACCCAAATTCCCAAATCAGTCTACATCAGAAGGGATTATTAGGCAGATCCTAATTGTTCCCAATGAGACATTAAACGGTGCAACTCTTGTCTATGAACAGTGAGATTCAGGGTTCAAACCTCACCGTTCCCCTTCCCCAAATTTTTTTAAAAAAAGACCTTCCCCCAAATCAAAAGGGAAAATGACAAAAAAAAAGGCAGGCCCTAATTAATTATCAAATTCATAACAGCTTTAGGTGGATTAATTAACAAGAAATATCAACAAAATAAATAAATAAAAACTCAGCAAACAGTATTTGTTAGGCATGCCAAAATAAATAAATAAAAACTCTGCAAACAGTATTTGTTAGGCATATGCCTATAGCCTATATTATTAATTAGTAGTCAGATGCATATGTCTGTTCAGCGTATTAATAAAAACAGTTATGTCCAGATGATGCTATTTTATAATTGCGTACCTAACAGGTATGCTAATTGTCTTAAAAAAAAAACATTGTCATTAATTGCTATGCATATGCATATTTATTAATATTAATTAAATTTGGAATACCGCCTACGTGTTTGGTTTTTAAGCAACGTAAATAAAAAATCAAGAAGCTTCTTCATTTCCAGAAAGAAACTTTGTTAACTGCTCGTTTTTGAATTTATATTTTACTGTGCAACTATTCAAAATTAGACAATAGACACAATGAAATTAAGGAAGCATTTTGTTATGTAATAAAAAGGGGGTGAAATATATTGTCAGCTACATTGCCATAATTTGCCATGTACATGATAATATATCTATAATGATGTATAATTGAGTTGATGATGGATCAAGCCTTTAGAAGAGAAGATGAGCTTCTTGGAGGAACTAGGGACTTGGCATATGCAACTGGCAAAGCTAAAATCTTCTTTGGTTTGCCAACATAAGCCCTCCTTGTGAAGTTGTTGTAGTCGTTGGCTTCTATCTCGTCTAGGATCTGTCGGTACAGAAGCAACGACGCCCACACCTGCACCACCAGCACAACGCTTTAAAACACACCCTAACACGAGACGAGCTATGTTAAGTCAGTCGAGCTTAAAATACTTACCGGCCATCTGCTGGCGGAGCTCAGCTCTTTCACACCAATCTCTGCATCATCAAAGAATTTCCTCGCCCTCTTGATTTGCTTCTTCATGAAAATCCTCCATTTGTCAGTTACTTTCCCAGCAAATATGTCGTCCTCTGATAGCCCCGCCTGTGCCAACTCGTCCTGAGGCAGATAGATTCTTCCACGCCGTGCACTACACCAAACGAAAACACTGCATAAGAACCGATCTTCTTGCTAATTTTGTCTCACGACTCACATGCCAATGTATATGTACTAATAGAATACAGTTGAACTACAAATCAATACATAGATTATAGTGACATAATGTGTATAATAAGTTTCAAATAAATACTTACTCTTCTCCAACATCCCTGAGAATATTGGTCAACTGATTAGCAAGCCCTAACTCCAAAGCAGCATTGTACACACTCTCTGTCGTAGCCTGGGACTCGGGTGCTATGCCCATAATCGGCACACTCATCAATCCTACAGTACCAGCCACGTAATAACAGTAGAGATATAACTCATCGAAGTTCTTGTATCTCGACTTCCACAGGTCCATTCTCATTCCCTCAATCATATCCCTGAATGGCTGCAGTCAGGGTATATGGATATTAACATACACACACGACAGCAAACGGCTAAATGCACGAAAGGACTTGTAATCAAATTCTTTGGAGATAGTAATTCTCTCGGTTTCCATGAGTAAAGGAGGTCATCAATAAAAATGAATAATTTCTAGCATCTGGAAATAGTTAAAGCTCAATCAGTTGGCACGTCTGAAATGAAATAAATTTTCTTTTTCAAGCAAACATACGACGGTTTGTATGAAAACATTAAATGATATATATACCAATAATCTTAATAAGTTGAGAACAGTTCATGATTCGGTAGATGACAGTATGCATGAAGAGATAATATTATGTGTATGGAGTCTCTTTCCACAAAAACAATCAAGGAAATCAAAAGAGGTAGCGAAGACACACAAATACTGCCAAAGACCAAAGTGGTATAACCTGGATGTCCACAGGAAACCTTGAAACGGTATCTGCTAGAGCAGCATCGAGCATATCAAAAGGGCGCCCTCTAAAAATATCTTCCAGCCTCGCTTCCCACCTATCTAAGGCCATTGGGGTTATATGTGATGCATTTGGCCCATCAACAAGCTCATCTGTTCTCCTACACCAGACTGCATAATATACAAACGACAACAGCCAGGTGAGACAACAAGAAATGATATGCAAGCCAAATCTTTGAGTTGGAAAAGACAACATGGATCTTTTTAAGAGATCCATGTTCAGCTACAACAGTTTTATTACTCTAATTAGTCAAATAGATTTTCAGATTAATCAACTTACAAATCCTAAGTTAAAGAAAGAACCTCATACTCAACCATGGCCAACCGGTAAGGGGTTAATGCCTAAGGCCAAAGGTCTCGGGTCGAGTCCCCTGTGGCGCGGCCTTTAAATTTCTTTATTTAATACTGTTAATTTATAAAAAAAAAAAAAAGATATTCAGGTTTCAGATATTTTCTGAACTTTGTATGTCAAAGGTCAAAGTGAACTTTGTATCTCAAAGGTCAAGGAAGCCGCCACAACAGAAATAGGCTTGCAGTCAACACTAATTATTCTGTTAACAAACTTTTTGGAACTTGCAATAGTGACTAATTAAGGAATCAGCAATCTATTAACTGTTGCTTGAACATTGAAAAGGATTACTCCTCATAGATATGGTGCCAATAATGAATGAATATAATAACTTGTTTTACTTCTGATCATTCCAATGGTGTAGCTAGTTGAAAATGAAGGGCGAGAGCTGCAGTACAATTATCATAATTGATATCAGATAGGCATGGAACAATCACAAGCAAATATCAATCAATTGAAGGCCAAATAAACCAATCAAAGTGACGAAACAATTCAAGTCCATCCATAATAAGATCTGATACAAGATGGCTTAGTAGTTAGTACACGAGACAAGATGTTACCGTATATCGCCCAGATTGCTCTTCGCCTCTCTGGGGTCATTAACAGTGTACCTATCAAAGAAGCAGATATATAATTAGGTGTTGTTACTTTAATCAGTTCTTGTGAAACAGGGAATAAATAAAGAGGTCTAACCAAGGTAAAATGTCTTGGCATATTCAGCACATACTTCTCGACACCGATCATAAGCTTCACTTAACAAACCAAGAGATCCCGGAAGCACAATATCCGGCTTCACATCCAAATCCTCGTCAGGTTTCAACTGCCTCTTAACCAAGGCTGCCTGCTTCAAAACCACATCATAGACCTTCTGCTCGGATGTTAAGGCAATTTCCCCTGCTGGAGTAGCTACCATACTCGATGTGAGAGAGAGTCTACCTCCATTCTCCATGCTCGAACCCCCCAAGCAGGCATACCTCAAATCTGCATTCATAGAGCTATAGCTCTGCCTTTTCTTCCTACCCTTGTTTAGGCTGCCACCGATAATCACATTTTTGCACCGAGAACTATACCTAAACGAATCAAGAATCGGGTTTCCATCCCGAACTTGCTCCATGAACCCGACTCCATGAAACACCTCAGAGTTGGGAGAAACCACCCACAACATAGCAACAGACATGCTTCAACTACAAATTCTTGATTCTGAACTTTCTATAAAGTATCTTATCTCCTTAACTAAATAAGATTCACCAACCACTAAAATCTACCCAGCTTCAAAAGCTAATCAGTTGGCTTCTGATGCAGTCCTACCAGAAAATGAAGAAACCAGCTCCAAATTCAGGCAGGGACTCACTTCTTGACAGCAATTCGAAATCTGTTGTAAAGGTTTCTGCAAAAGAAACCAATCACACAATCAGCATTTACAACAGTTGGAAACAACAACATTAGCTCCATTAAAATCCCATTAAAGAAAAGGCATTTTCCCATTAACAACAGCACCTACCAGAACAAGAAACAGAAAAATACGCCTCAGAAACAACTCAAAATAAAATAAGCCAAAAATCACCATGCGTCAGTCAAGCTTATATATGTAATGGGCTACGAGCACTTTCTATATTTAGTCAACTGAACTACAATAACCTATTTTTATGCTGTCCATACACGTAAAAAGGTTATCTTCATATCGCAAATATTCAATTTTTTTAAACACGCAACACTAAGTATAACCAGATAAAATGGAAAGCATCATAGTAATAAACAGTACACAAATAAAAAATAAAAAATAAAAAACAAGAACAGCGACCTGAAATCATGAAAACAAACCTTTTAAATATTGTTGAAAACAAGGTTAAGCCACTGAAAGAAGAGAATTTGTCAAAACGCGGCTCTATACTCTTCCAGAAGTTCAACAAAGCACTCGTCAGTAATTCTTGTAAATTTATAGAGCAATAATTTGAATGATGGGCATTTTTCTCGCTGAGACGATGACTTAAAATTGAGTGATTCATATTCGTTGCTGTAAATCTCGAGCCATTTTAATGAGTGCGAAAGATTCATAGCTGTACATTGGAGCTTTTTCCCAAGTGGGTCCCACTTCTGTTTGTGACCCGTTTCGTTTGGTACCAAGAACCGGGTATCTTGTTTTCTTTCTAAACTAGATTCCATGGCATGTACTGTATCATAACCGTGTTTATTTCTTTGGTTTTAATATTACTAAATAGGTTAATTATAGTATTTACCCATTTTTAAAGATAAATAAAAAATAAAAAATTATTCATTATAAAATTACTTTTGAACTTAAAAGGACAAAGTTGCTCTTACCTAATAATTTTGAAACTTCAACTCGCTATTCTATATTACTCGAATCACGAACTTGCTCGATTAATGAAAATCACTTTGCTCAACATGCTCAATCAATTCAAGTTGACGGTCGACCATTAATGATAAATGTATTAGAGCATTCACTACAGAGAGTTAAAGTGGGTTCTTAAATGTGGTCCCCGCCATTTAAAAGTTCACTCTCCACTATGGGAGAGCCTCACCCCAACTCTTAAATTTTGATTTTCATTTAGTATTTATTTTTAATATTTGTTTTCAATTAATATAAATTTCATTAAAATTAAAAATTACTTCAATTTAAAAAAGCATAAAAAAACTACAATCTATGATAGATTGTTGCGTTTCTTGATATCTCCTACCAATTTGAAGTGGTGAGCCAACTCGTCGGATTTCATACCAGATGTATTTTTACCCATGATGATGCCGTCCGCGAGGTTGCGTTGGGCTTGGGAGAAGATGCTCATAACCTTGACACTGTTCTCCATGGCCTCGAGAGCTCGAGTTTGCTCGTCGGACGACTCCGCCTTTTTCTTGTCATTGTCTTTCTTCGCCGCCTTTGGCCCTTGGGGCCTTGTGGACACACTTTGCTCGTTATAGGTGGTTGTATAGCGACCATACGAGCCCTTGGAACGTTTGGAGGAGTGGACATTCTCGCCAATCCTCGTGAATTTTTTACATTCGCGAAGCACAAGCCACGCATGTGGGTACTTAAATATGGGTACTTATATATAGTACAATGCTCGAAAGTGTACATTTGTAAAGCTCGAATAGTAATTTGATCATCGCTCATGCCGGAGCCTAATGCTTCCGACACTTGTCGTAGATTGCTTCCCACAACTTCACTTCCTTTTGCACGCGTTGAAATTGAGACTTTATTTGTTTCACGTCGCGTACAATTGTGCCTTGGGGCTTGTATTTCATGCATGTGGTGATCTTCTAGAACTTGTCATGTTTTCTGTGTCGAGATTGTTGTTGTTGTGCCCAGTATTAGAAGATGATTTTAGGCCATCATTTGTTAGTCACATATTTACCCAAACATTGTCCTTAACGAAAAAATTATCCTTTGTTATCTACTTTAAGCTTATTTAGCTTTTATTCTTTAGTCGAATGATAAGGGTGATGTAGTATATGAAAATCTTGATGTGGTAATTTTTGTTAGTGAGTTGTAGAAAAGAAGGGATATTTTGTGTTGCTATGCACTCTTATAAGCTTTGAAAAAAAAAGTGTGAAGTCGAGTGTATATTGAGAAATTTGTTAGAAAATCTACTTTGTTTGTTGAAAATAAGTGGAGAGCATAAAAGAGTGTTTAGTTCTATTTTGTGATGTCTAAATCCCTTTAGTTGTGTTGATTATGGTGGCATAGTTGGGAGGAAGATGAAATTTATTCCATACTTGATTTGTGAAGTTATAAGGTTGATGTTCTTGAATTATTTTTAGTCATTTAGCCTACATTTCCATACCTTAACCAATGTCCCTACATTATAACCCAAAATAAAGACCTATTTGATCTTAGTCTTGGCACACTTTTAGCGATGAAGATGGTAGACGATTGACAAGCCTTATGGTAAGAGATCTGCATTGCATTGAATTCGATGAGAGCATACACGTCTCATTCTATCAATTGAGAGTTGAGCGATACACATTCTTTAGAGAGTCAATTGTTGGATGTCAAGGTTGATTTTTCTTTAAATCGTGTTTATTGGTGATTCTTGTGTTTAATTGTCGAGAGCTTGAGGGAATCTTTTTATTTATTTTTTGGAGGCATTGATGATCTAGATTTCTTACCCATTCGTATTATTGATTGTGTTCTTCTCATTATTTGAGGACGAACAATGGCTTAAGTTTGGGGGAGTTGATAACACTCATGTTTTCATGGTTATGATGTCAATTTTATAGGAAATTGAGTGTTGGATGATTATTTTGTGTTTATATTGCTTTATGTTGTGAAAAATGATACTTGTTCATACTTTGATGAATTTTACAAAAATCTTGAGTCTGAATTTAGATTAGTGGTCCTAATGAAAGTTGTAGATCATCACGATACGAGTTCGTAGGCGCAAACGGTTCACAAATCCGAGTTCGGACGAGAAAGATATTACTGAAATAATAAAGTTGCGCGCAGCAGTGAATAGTGCCGACGGGAATTTCCGAATTTTCGGGATTTTCGAATTTTATCAGTATTTTCGAGCTCTGTACTGTATTTTTCCCCTGTGCCTATATATATAGGTCATTTTGCTGACCTATTAGACACTTCTTTTTACCTCTCTCTTCATCTATTTTCATATTTTTCTGTTTTAGACTTAGAATTTTACAGTTTTCATAAATTATATTTCTTTTCCTGCAAGATTGAAGACTTCAACATTCAAGCTGTTATTCAGATTTCTTTCCAGGTTTTATCAATTTCATTTATTTTTATTGCTTTCTTATTTATTATGTCTTTTATTTATTTCCTAATGTCTAGCTAGTTTTCTTTTCTGTTCTAGAGTTTGTAAATAACTAATTAAATTTATGCGATTGATTTGTTGATACATTTTTGCCTTCCAGTTTCTGATTCATAATTCCTGGTACTTGATTTCTTGTGAATTATTTGGCCAATAATTTCAATTTGTACATATTCGGTTTGAGACCTAACGGAAATAACTGTTTAGCGGATTAAGGAATGTATGATATGATTTAACCTTGAGACCTAACGGAGATAGGTGGATCATATGGAGCTATTTCTAGGAGCTTTTGGGAATTAGTAGATTTTCTTAAGACCTAACGGAGATAGATAATTTACTAATCTACTGTCATTGATGCTTTAACGAGAGTAATTGATTAAATTAGTGATCTCTCATCATAGCTGGATTATCTGGTAAATAGAATTAATAGATTGATTGTGTGAATTTGGTTAATGAATTTACTTCCCTAGGATCAGTCGTTTTATCATTTGATTTTATACCTGAATTTTATTTGTTGTGTTTTAAGAATAGATTTTGTTAAAACATTTTCTCTGTTTGCTTTGCCTGAATATTACTAGAGTTTTCTTAGGATTATTTAGAGTGATTTGTTATTTTAGTCCTCGTGGATACGATACTCTGCTTGCTATTTATGTGCTATAATTACACTGTTCTAGTTGCAGTTTTGTCGTTAATAAAATAGTGATCAGTGTGTATATATATAAGACCCAGACACGTATGATGCTCATATATAGGAACCATATTTTAAATGGTTCTTAAAATATAAAATATGAACCATTTTCAGTGATTAGATCATCAAGATCTACAGTTCATTCATCACATTGTTGGATGAATTCATGGCCATGATTTCGAATTCTATAGATAGCAAAAATTTAATTTTCGCAATTCATATATTTATACAGTGAATTCATACATGTTCTACACATAATTCATACATTTACATACGATTTCTCTAAGATTAAATCTCAATCATTAGATTATGGGTAGATTAATGATGTAGATCTATTCCTATTTTATACTTTAAAAGTTGTTTTTACCCTAGCCCTCCCCTATATATATGAAATACGAAAATATATCGTATCCTACATGGCGTCGTATAATCACTAAATTCTAATTTTCTCAATTCACATTCATTCTAATATTTTTTTTTTCCAAATTTCTAATTAATCTCAACCTCTAATCAAACTCCACCCAATAAAAAATCTATATAAACATTTATATATACATTGATATGATAAATATAATTTATAATTGTTATCACAATAAATAAACAATTAAGATTTTCTAATTGAGTTTTTTCATTGTTATTTAATTATTTCATCTTATTGTAAGTTTAAATATATTTTATGATAACAACTAAATTTTCTTTTCACTTCCAGAAAATGGAATTCTGTATAAGTGTTTGTTTTGCTATGACAATAAACAAGAGTTAGAGACAATCTCTTTTAAATATAGTGTTATACCTAACGAAACATGTGTTTGATCATGGACAATTGTACGTGCCAATCTAACAAATCACTAGAAAAGAGGTTGAAAGATTTCAGTATCTGATGAGAGTACGCATGACACAATAACATGGTATATGATGAAATTTCCGATAGATTATGAGGTTATTTCGAATTTAATAATTTATTCAGACTTTGTAAGTTGAAGTCATTATTGATATATATATATATATATATATATATATATATATATATATATATATATATACATAGGGGAAGGCTAAAATAAGAATGCCTCTTAAAATATAAATTAGGAACCATTTTCAGCCCTTAGATCATCAAGATCTACGGTTGATTCATCATCTTGTTGGATAAATTCATGGTCCTGAGTTCGAATCCCAAAGGTAGCAAAAAATTATTTTTCGCAATTCATACCTTTATACAGTTTATTCATGCGTGTTATACATAAAATTCATGCATTTTTGCTGGTTCGTAATTCTTAAAATAAGGGTGGTTTATTGAATAACCGCCCCCTATATATATATATATATATATATATTTCAGTGACTGGTTGCAGCTACGTATATCTAATTTAGGTAAATTTCAAATACATGTTGATGTTTCTCTTTCAAAATTTTGTAGGTCAATACTATATATGCTTAGATATGCATTTCATAAAAAAATATAATTTATGCTAATTTCTAATAGATGTTACAATTTTTTATTTTAAAACTATTTCATTCAGTACTTTATTTTAGTGAAATGAAATTCATAAATCAAAAATTGCATTAAATAATTTTACAAATTTATATAATAATAAATTTCCATCAAATTTTCGACGACTGCTTACTAATTTAAAATATATTTATGACTCAACCCATAGTTTAGACATGTGAATAATATTTACCCTATTTTTTAATACCTTCTACTCGGACAACTATTTTAGTAAAATCTTGACCGCCATTTTTGTTATATCGATGGTTAAGTATTTGTTCTTATCTATATAATATATAAAAGAGGAGTTTTTCCCTCCATCTTTTCCCTCTCTTTTTCTCTCTCTTCTTCCATCAATTTTTTCACTCTTTTTTTCTTTTAGTTTTTCATAATTTAATTATTTTGTAAATATTATCAAATTTAATTCATGATTTTTTTTCAATATGCATCTTAAATTTAATACTATTGTATAAAAACATCAAAAATAAATTTAAAATGAATAAGTTATGAAAATTTTAAACTATTTTATTTTCTCTCTCTTTTCATTAAAATTTTATAACTTTTTATTTATGTTTGTATATGAAAATATTTATTATGACATGTAACTCTATAATAATAATGTGTAAATGCTAATTTTTGTTATTGAATAATTTTTATTACATTTATACAAAGTTGTTAATATAATTTTTAAATTCAAGATTTTATTGTATAATTGACGTGAATTATTTTATTTTATTTTTAAAATATATTTTTATATTTATTTAAATATATCGTTAATTTCGATGTTCGTCGTGCATCGCACGAATGGACATTCTAGTTTTTCACATAAAGGAGAGTTTTTACAATAATGCACCCCCTTCAGGGTTTTGGTAGAAATTTTTTCTCTTGTAGGGACTAGTAACAATGGTTTTTTTTTTTTTTTTATGAATTATATCATTCGTCCACAAATATTGTAATATTATTATTATTTATAATATTTTTAAAAATTATCTTTTATATTTTAAATTTTATCCACACTCAATATTTATAAAAAAAATTCACTCAACTTTGATCCCTTTTTTCCATTTAATACATACTTTTCAATTATTTATTAAAATGCGCGTCCTCAAATTAGTATTACAATTTTCATAGATAAAAGAAGTATAATTGCACAAAAAAATTAATACTATATTTTAAGAAACCTATAATAATTTCCCATCCTGGAGGAATGTTTTTTAAATGATATATTTCATACGTAGGGGATGGGGTTATTTGGTACTCCCTCCGTCCACGAAAGAACTTCCTATCTTTCCTTTTGGGACGTCCATAAAAGAACTTCCTATCTATTTTTGAACTATACCACATCACCTATAATTCTCTTACTTTTCACTTTTCACAACTCTCAATGTTAATTATAACACATTTTCATTACTCTCAATACACTCAACTATCTTTTATTCACTCTCAATACACTAAACAATATTTTTTCTTAAAACACGTGTCACTTCCTCCTATGAAGTTCTTTCATGGACGGAAGAATATTAAATTGCCTTCTATAATTCATGTCATCACTATTAATTTTATATATATATATATATATATATATATATATATATATATATATATATATATATATATATATAAGGCAAACCGTCATTAACATACGCATCAGCGCCATATATGACATTACTTATGAAATAAATACTACTCCATTTTACTATAAGTGAACTAGAGTGACACAATTTACCGGTGTACTATTATGCATATTTTCACCTAGAATGATATATAAATATCAACGACAAAAATTATTTAAGTAGAGTTATATTAGAAAATTTCAACGTACTCTAAACAAAGATATAGACCAATCGAGGTATAGTTTTGAAAATGAATAACAAATAATACTCTTTCCATCTCATTAAAAATTATTTATATTTTATTTTAGATTGTCTCATTAAGTGGCTTGTCTATAAATGATAAAATTGAACTCATAGAAAAATATAGGCCCTATTATTACTTTTAGGGGTGTAATCGAATCAAGCAGAATCGAATAGTGGTGTGCTCAAGTTTGGTTTGTTTAGTATCGAATCGAATTCCAAACTTTACCTACCGAATACTTTGAGGCTCACGAGCAGTTCACGAGCCTAATCGAGCCTATACGAACTTTCTAAATTTATATTTATATTCAAAATATTGATTATTTTATTCAAAATAATAAATATATTAATTATTTTCTTATAACAAACAAAATTAATTAGAGATTTAATACAATTATTATTAATTTTAGTGGATAAATATAAGTTGTATCTACTAATAATTTATATTTTTCAAGCTGAATCACTTGACGAACATGTTCACGAGCTAACGAGACGAATACTACTAAGCCCAAGTTTGATTTGTTTATTTATCGAGCTTCTCTAAACGAATTTGAACGAATTTTTTTCAAGCCGAACTCCGAATAGTTCGCGAGCGGCTTGGTTTGTTTCTAGCCCTAATTACTTTTTATCAATTCACACATTCTCTTTATTTTATGTGTAATAAAACAATTCATCACTTTTAATGAGAGTGAGAGAATAATAGAAAAGCATTGAATGGAGCATGAAAGAGTGAAAAGTGGAAACATACTGATATGGGATGATGGAAGAGTAATTTGAGTGGCAATAATATGGACCTAATGGTAAAATATGATCTTAACTTTCAGGATTTTTAGAAAAAATGACTATATGTTACGAAATTTAAAAATGAGGACTAAATTTTTTTTTTTATATTTATACTCATATTTCGGACCCAAAATCAATTATTCGGACTTTTGGTGCCACCTAAAGCCCGTTCCTGACGTGGCCGTGTCATGTCAACTTTTTGACAATTTTTTTTTTTTTTTTTTTTTGTTGTAGTATTATTTTTTAAGAGGTTGGAGATGACGAGCACGATGATAGCAGATTTTGAAAGTCTAATATATTTGTTTTGATGCTGTTAAAAGGTGCTTCAAGTTTTCCAATAATATGTTTTAGAATTGGGTAGGTGAGTCGACCCGACCGACACGTGTGACGAAAACCCCCAATGACGGAAAGATAGCCTTATCAAATGCAAATGCCGTAGTGCTGAGACGGCGTACGTGTCACTAGCTTAGTGGCTGCCATGTAATTTCATGCATATCCCACAATGCTTTGAGTGGACGACATGGGCCCCACTGCTTCGACCCTTTTGGAAATTTTGCTGTATATTATCCACAGTTCCACACAAACACAATGCATGTTATTTGTTTTTCTATATTTAAGATTCAATCAAAGTCTATTTCATTTATTTATACTCTTTCCCCTAACTAGATAGAAAGAAAAAAAAATGATTTGTTTCTTATTGTTATAACCCACACAATACATGGTTATTTAATTTTTTATTTTTAAGATTCAATCAAAGTGTTTTTGATTTATTTCTACACTTTCACAACTCAATAGAAAGAAAACAATAATTTATTTCTTATTGTTATACTTTTAATACTATAAGTTTCGTAACAGTACGAATATGCATCAGTAAGTAACACAGTGTCTTATAATAAAAATGTTTTAAAAAACATCAATATTAGAAATCGTAAAAATTAATATTAAGATAATTTTTCATGCATTAAAATAGAAAAAAAAATTAAAAATTCAAAAATTGCAACGGTTGTTTCAGTGTTTCGAATGGTCAAGGTTATGGAGTCTTCTCCCAAACCCAACACGACCTCGCGGACGGCATCATCTTGGATAATGAAGCTTCCGATATGAAACCCGACCAGTTGGCGTTTCACTTGAACAATATGGAAAAAAATCAAGAAACGCAATGATCTCCCATAAATTGTAGGTTTTTTTTATGTTTTTTTTAATTTGAAGTAATATAGGACTTTATTTTTATTGTAATGCAATTTTAATTTTCAATCAATGTAGTGTTAAATTTTAATTTCAATGAAATTTATTTTATTAAATATAGTATTAAAATTAATTGAAAACAAACATAAAAAATAAAGATAAAATAAAATATAAATTTTAAGAGTCAAGGTGTTGGTTCTCCAATATGGGGAAATGGTAGAGACAACTTTTAAGAGATAACCTTGTCTCTCTAATGCGGATGCTCTAATGACTCATAATTTATAATTCACAATAAAAAAATACTTATGTTTGTTGAAAACATCGTGAGTTTATAATGTACTAACGTCTGAAATACATGGTAACATGTATTTAGTTTATCTAACTATTATATAAAGAGATATATTTGGAGTGCTCTCCATTATTTTCTATCTTATGTGGCACTCTCATAATTTAATATTTGCTTCACTCTCAAATCTACACTATATGACATTTTTACATTTATTTTAATCTATCCCACATTGAATTTATACCAAACTTAATCAATTCATAACCGAAATAAAAGGGCTCAATCTCCATGAATACTGTTGAAATGAGATTTTATTGTCAAAAGAGAAAAACCTACTTAATTCTTGAAAGCGCAGGTGCATACTAAGAGCCAAACTTCATTAAAACCTTCGTCTGGAAAACCCAAAAGGAAAAACCAGAAGAAGGAAAAAATAGTGCTCGTCTAGTAACAATAACCAACGGAAGGAAAAAGCACGAGCAGAAATGAGGTTTCTTCGGGAGCTCTGGCCTAACCATTTGATCACTATTTTCTTAGCAACAAAAACTGCAACTAACACAGTGTAATTGTAACAAATAAACAGCAATCGATGATCGTATCCACAGAGACTGATAATTGAAATCACCCTAAATAATCCTAACAAGAACTCTAACAATATTCAGGCAACCAAAAATATGATGGATAAATGAAAACTAAACTCAAGACAAAGCAAATAAAAGTCAAATAAAAATTCATAAAATTAAACAACTGATCCTAAGGATGTAAATTCATTAATCAAATTCACATAATCAACTTATTAATCCTAATTACCAGTTTAATCCAGTATCAAGAAAATATACTAACTCCCAAAAGCTCACAAGAATAGCTCCCTATGATCCACCTATCTCCGCTAGGTCTCAAGGTTAAAATCATATCATACAATCTTGAATCCGTTAAATAATTATCTCCGCCAGGTTTCAAACTGAATAACTAGACATGCAAATTATTGATCAGATAATTCACACGAAATCAAGCACCAGAAATTATGAATCTAAAAAAACTAGAAGGCAAAAAGGTATCAACAAATCAATCACATAAATCTAATTAACTATTCACAAACTCAAGAATTAGAAAGAAAGAAAAAAAAAACTAGCTAGACATCAGGAAATAAATCAAAGACATAATAAATAAGAAAGCAAAAATAAATAAAATTGATAAAAGCCGGAAAAAAAATCTTAATAACAGCTTGAATGTTGAAATCTTCAATCTTGCAGGAAAATAAATCTAATCTATAAAAGCAATAAATTTTTAATTCTAAAAGAAAGAAAATATGGAAAAGAGGTGAAGAGAGGTGAAAAGAGGTCTAATAGGTCAGGAAAATGACCTATATAAAGGCACAGGGGAGAAATACAGTGCAGATTGAAATTACTGATAAAGCCCAAAAACCCGCAAAAACGCGGACAAAACAGCGTGTTCGGCGACCAGAACGGCTAAAATCGGCGCTCGCTGTTTTTTTACTATTGCACGCGACTTTCTTGTTTCGGTCATATCTCCTTCATTCGAACTCCGATTTGCGATTCGCTTGCGCTCGAGAACTCGTATCGAGATGATATACAATCTTTATTTCAGACTATTCTTCCAAATTCAGCTTAAATATTTCTGTAAATTCCATCAAAGTTCGAGCAAAGAGTATCATATTTCACAAGATAAAATAATATAAGCACAAAATAACCATTCAACACTCAATTTCCTATAAAATTAATATCATATAAACATTAAAAACCGTGAAAACATGAGTGTTATCACCATTGCCCCCAAGAAACCCCGGCTCAAACCAACAAACACACAAACCACCCCCACAAAAATAAAGAGGCCACAAAGTAAGAAAAAAAGAAGACTTGACGCCGAAAGAGAGATGACCGCGAGGGCCAATCTCCATTAATACATTAGCTCATCTATCTTTCCCAAGTTGATATTCTATTAAATTTAATCATGGGAAAATCTAGATAAAGAAATACTTAAAATATGTATTTCAAATAAATAAATTTTCACATTTTTTTTTATAATTGCAATAGTTTTTCACATTAAATTTATATTAAAATTTATAATTCAAAGTCTAAAAAAAGTGTAATTAGATTTCAATATTTGCAAACTTAAATAAAAGTATAGATGTTTTTGAAATCAACAGGTTATTCAATTGAATTTGGTCATATAAAATAAATAAAATAATACTTAAATGTATTTTAAAATAAACAAGTTATTCAATTTAATTTGGTCATATAAAATAAAGAAAATGATACTATATGAAATAAATAAATTCTTCAATTTAATTTGATCATGTAAAATAATTTGAAATAAATTTTCATTCCTGCATTAATTTCATAATGATATATCTAAATAAAAGCCTTAATCTCTATTCATATATTAGCTTATCATTGTTGCCACTTTGATATTTTATCATTCCTGCATTGATCTAAATTGAACTTCATCATGAAAAAAAAACGTAAATAAAAGGTTACTTTTAAGATACATTGAAAATAAATTAATAGATTCTTCAATTGAATTTGATCATGAAAAATAATTTCAAATAAATTATCATTTCCAAATTGATCTATCATATTCTCATATATATTGAATCTATATTAAATCTCACAATTCAAAATTTAAATAAAATGATTATTAAACTTTACCATTTGAAAATCTAAATAAAATGATACTTAACTTTGAATGTATTTGAAATAAATAGTGTTGGGTCCCGGAGGGTTGACTGAACAGGTGTATGGGGGAGGAATACACATGTAGGCTATTTTTGTCGAATCGAAAACTCACAAACCAAACTTCAGTTGTAAAGTGCTTGAAGACTGATACTGATACTGAAATAACTTCAGTATTTTGATTTCAGTCAAGCACAGAGCTTTAACTGATATCCACGTAAGGCTTCAGTCTAGAGTTTGTGAAACAGAGTAGAGTTACTAATCTTACTGACTATCAATTGATTGATCAGTTAGACTAATAACTCAGCAGCGAAAATTTAAACTTAATTCAAATAGCCTTTAGAAAGAGTTCGCCACTTAATAAAATCCTTAGTCACACTTTTCAGTTAAACCAGTTCAGTTGTAAAATAAGTTTAGCGCAGATAAGGAATAACTGAAAGCAGATAAAGAACACAAGAATTTTTACGTGGTTCAGAAAATAAATTCCTACGTCCGCGGTCAGATGATTAGTCTGACAAACACTCTGGACTAATGCTTACAGGTGCACAACAAACCTTACAACTAAAATCAGATTTTCAATACCAACATACTGGGTTGGATTTCTCGCTCGCTCTTAGCACGCTAAGACACGCAAATGCCTTTGTAGCGCTTGGCTAAGATCTCTGGAGTCAGAGCCCTGGTCTGAACTCCTCTCTACTCAAACACTCTTTTCGCTCGGTTGAAAAGGGGTTCGAAATCTTCCAACTAAGATTACTGAGAATAGGCTCTCAAGTAATCGATTCTAGGCTTAGGATAAAACAGGGGTTGCCTAGATTTCTATGAGAGTTTAGGTAATCAATAAAACTGATTTTACAACGTTTAGGTACTCTCTTCTTCGATTCAAAGTTTTGTCTAAGTTAAGGCTGACTTGTTATTTTGACAGAGCTTCAGCGCATGTCTTTGAATCGGTGAAGATTGAAGGCGATCCTCGAGCTCTATTTATAGGTGAAGTCCCAAATATATCCGTTGGAGAGATGGTCTTTAGAATTTCAGCCGTTGTGAGACATTATGTGCTTTGGGCTGAGGCTTCAATCTTCTTAGCTCCTGATTGGTTGAAGGTCTGAATCCTTTATGTCCTTGGAGCAGGGTGCTTCTGAACTGTAGCACGAAAAAGGAAAGTTGGTGTACTGGAAAGGACAATATTCATATTTGGTGCATTTAATGCTGTTGCAAGAGCATTTAATGCGAGCGTCAACGTTTCAGTCTGATGAAGAATGTTGATTGATAAACTCAAGTTGAAGCTCTGTTGTTTACACGTGTTTGCACGTGAGATCTTAAGTCTAACTGAAGAATCAGTTAGAGCTTTTGTCCTTCGCTTGAGCAGTCGTGGTCTTCAGTTAAATTGTCTTCCATTTAACTGAACGTTTCTAGTTCACGATGTACTTCGTATCACCAGTGTCTTCCTTCAGTTGTTCTATCTTCAGTCATGCTTTGATCTTATAAGTTTTCAGTCTTCAGTTTCTTCGGTATTTGATAAGGAGAAACTTCAGTTACATGTAACCTTCAGTCTAGCTAAAAGATTGAACTTTAACAGTTGAGTTCACATACATAGGCTAGTCTAGGAAAAGAAGACTAAGGGTTTTGGGATCATCAAAACTGAGATAGGATATTTCTTCTATTTCCCAATAATTTCCCCCTTTTTGATGATACCAAAACCTCACAAAGGTTAATAAGGTAAAGAGACCGAAACAGGTTTCTAAGGGAGATAAGTCAGTTCCCCTTGAACATCATAAACCTATAACCTGTAGTCAAAGCAAATTAAGCAACTGAACAAATTACAACTCAAACAAACATGCAACTCAAGATCAGGCAACAAAACATATGCAAGCAAATGACTGAGATTTTAAAATCAGAGCCTGGACAAAGAGTTGTTGTCATCAGGTTGATGAAGAAATTCTTTTCTTATATAATCTTTGAAAAATTGATTAGACATCAATTTCAAAAGAGCATACACTGCACAAGGCAGATACAGAAAACATAAAAACATAAGGACAAATACAAACTAAGGTTTGTGTCCTTGCTCTCCATCAGTCTTCAATTGAGTTGATATTGATCTCCATCTTCATCTTCTTGTTGCAGTGCTCGCTCTTCCGCTCTTGCTCTCCAGTGACTCGAAGTCTTTTGATTGGTCTTCCTCCTTGGTCTTCTGGTGATCCTACCGCTTCACCAGCTTCAATCTCTTTTCAAATAGACCTTTTTCTTTGCCTTTTTTCCCTTTTTGGCATCATCAAAAGGGGAGGTGACTGATGCGGGAAAGCATATGATGATCAGCCGATACTCAACTCAGTTTCTCAGGCTTGTAAAAGCTCATGAGAAGTTTCGAGATGAGTTTGAGCAGATTGGCCTTGGAAGAGGGAGGAGGAAGATGGTGAGGGAGATGATGAGGGAGAGGATGAGAAAGAGGGTTTGGGAGAGATGAATGGGGCATATGGGAGTGAGTATGCAGAGCTTTAGGTGAAAGAAGTAGGGCAAAATGTGGCTCTGCATACGGATCGGAAGAAGTCTCCGGACCAGTTGTCTTCGACTTCTTTGATCGTGGGAAGGGTGTGAGAAGAAAAGATCGAATCAGTGGTAGTCGTGAGGACTAGCACTGTCGATTCGCCTGCATCAGGTCTATGTTGAGAAGATCGTGTGCGGCGTAGACTCCCGGCAGACGATGAGGGAGCACTCGTTGTTGTTGATGTTGGAGGTGGTGTGTAAGATGCATGAGGTAATTTTGTAGTACACTTGGAGAACCTATAAGCATAAGTCTCTTCAAGTGCGATCCTCCAGAAGCACGTTGGCTTCTTAATGTTGTGCATTACGATGGAAGACACCTTATTCCCTAGAGGCAAGTGAAAGAGGAAACGAGCTTCGTTGTTCTCCTCGGCAAGAGTTTGGAGACGAGTTGCATCCCAGTTGAATGACCCTGTATGTATCAGAACATCTAGCACCATTTTCTTGTTGCATGAAGTCTTGGTCCTTGGTTTTTCCATGTTTGTAAGATTGGAAAAATATTTCTGCAAGGAGAGATTTTCTCACAGAGATGTCTGTGGAAGATGATTAGTTGTGGTGAAGAAATATTTCAAGACTAAGGCACTTAAATACTAGAAAATGAGGTGAAGAAAATTGTTCAGTTCTTGTGCCTTAAGAGGATTTAATGCAAGATTCACGTCTGCCGTCACTACTGGAGTGACTTGTGCCTCAAAAGCAGTAAAAGGTAATTATCACACATGTCAACTCAGTTGATTTTCAAAGAAAAATTGCAAGATTTTTACTACTGAAAAGAATCTATTATGACTTAGGAATTTCTTCTAATTTTCAACAATATCAAAATAAATGATTTTTGAGAGTAAGGCAAAATTGAAATCACACATTAGTCACAAGTAAGGGATATAAAACTGATAAGATGACTTGCGAGGCGATTGTTTAGTTAACTAAAAATACGAGAGACTCAGTTGAACATTATAACTAGTACATAAATACTTACTGGTCGACTGATCATCGTAGTCAGTCGATACCTCGTAGCAGTTTAACTGATAGCCTTGATTCCCCCTTGACTATAACTCATTTCTTTGGTGGATACATCTTCAGATATTGAAGAGATAACAGGAGGTACATTTCAAGAAAACTAATGAGATATCAGTTTTTGAGATCAAGAGGAACAATATATTCATTTCCAAAAAAACTGATGAGATATTAGTTTCTGGTACAGAGCAGACATCGGCCAAAGCAAAAGAAGAAAATATTACAATTCAAAGCAAACAACTATGGCTTCTGTAGGTAGATGTCAAAGACTGCCCTCTTGATGCCATCGTAATCGCCAGGGTGGCTTCTCTCAGTGACTCCCCAGATTCTGCATAGAGCTGCAACCTCTTTTTTGATGGTTTCTCTGTTGACGTGATTCTTGTACCTAGGAGGACTCATGAAAGCTCTTAGATGATATGGATAATTGACATCTTCGCTTTGTCTTTTGCATCTAGCAATCTTTTCACCATCTCCTTCTCACCCAAGCATGTCTTTGGGATTCCGGCTCTTGTTTAAGATTACCAAAGACTATCCATTTAGTATACATTTCTTTTAACCTTTCCCACTAGTCGTTGATATCTTCAGGTACCCATTTATCATTTCGATCACACTTCTCCAAATAGGATACAAGAAGATATTCTTTAATGTAGTGCTTCAACGGTTGTCCTTCTTTAGGTGTGAAGGTGGGATGAGGTGGTGCAGGTTCAACTAGCTTCAGTGCTTTCTTTGCTCTTGGCTCAAAATCTCTCAGCTCTTCCTCTTTTGCTCTGTGTCGCTTTTTATATTCTCCGGATTGAGATGGAGCGACTAGTAATTCTCTGGCGGCGCCGACTGATCCGATTGACTGTTCAGGACCCCAAAACTATGCCTTCTTTTCGTCAACATCATCCATGCAATTTTGAAGATCTTGAATATCATTGAACATCTTCTGGATGAGTGAGGAGTTGGAAGAGTCACAGACTGCATGAAGTTCAACCTCTAGTTGAGCAATCCGTATGTTGACTGGTCGGAGCTCATTTGTAATCAGTAGCTTTGCATCAACTTCAATCATGTATCGTTGCGTGAACTCAGTGCGAAGCTTGTCGAGATTGAGTTGAGCATCCATTTGCTGTTTCTTAGCTTGGAGTTCCGCAAGCTTCAATTGTTCCTTAATGACTTGCTTCTTGGATGCTAGGAACAATGATTGTAAAAGGTAAAGCTCTAGAACCATGATTAATAATTATGCTTTTGAGGGCGCGGAGTGTTGGGAACTTAATGAAATATCATAGCCCTAGTTTTGAAGATACCAAAACTCTTTATAATTTCTTTTTATAGACTAGAACTTCTCGAACTCAAGTGTTAGAGTTCATGTTCTCTAGTCTAACTGTTGTACTAAAGACTGAAGACTGAAGAACAGAGTACTGAAGACTGAAGACTGAAGACCAACGGACTGAAGACTGAAGACTGAAGTTCAAAGAACTCTCAACTGAAGTTAGTTGTGAAAAGACAATTCAAATATTGAAGATTTAACTGGACGAGAGTCTCACTGAAGGATCAGTTGAGACTAAAGTATTAATGCTGGTCATGTGGATTTAGCAGACTGATACTCAAGTCAAGTATCAGTTGACATTCTTCCTCGAACTGAACTCCAGAGTTAAAAGGAAGCCACTTAATTTCAAGTACAAATGCATTAAATGCAAAGATATTGAAGATCGTCCTTTCTCTGCAGAGCATTCCTTTTTGGTGATAACTTTTCAGACGCGCCTTACCTTTTGTACCTGAGACGCCGTTCTTGAAGAACATCTTGCCAACGGATCTATTCAAGACTTCGGCTATAAATAGTGCTCGAGGAACACCCCAATCTTCACCGATTCAAATTCTGCCAAAATTGTAACTCAGCATACTCACTGCTTTAAAGCTTGAATCAAAGAAGAGAATACTCAAAGCTTAAATCAGTTTACTGATTACCTTCATTCTCTTAGTTACTTAGGCAAATACTCAGTAAAATTCAAAGCCTAAGTCCCCGATTACAAAGAGTCTGTTCTGTGTAACCTAGTTGGTAATTTGAACCCTTTTCAAGCGAAAAGAGAGTTTGAGAGAGAGAAAGAGAGTTCGAGCCAGTATCTGAACTCAAGAGTTCTTAACCCCCGCACGCAAGACAAGTGTAGTCTTTTCATTTGCGAGTTAAGAAGGAGACGAGAAGTCCAATCCAGTGTATTGGTGCTGAAACCTTGTTTCAGTTAAAGGTTTGCTGTGCACCCGCAAGCACTAACCCAGAGTGACAGTCAGTGTGTTTAACTGACCGTGGATGTAGGAATTTGTTCCAAACCACGTAAAAATCTTTTGTCGTTTATCGCTTGCAGCCTTACTTTCTTATCTGTGCACAAACGCCTTTTTAACTGAAACTGATTAACTGCAAACTGAAACTATATCCTGACAACGTGCTAATCACAAAGGCTATTTCTTAAGTTTAGTTTTCCGCTGCTAATGTTATTAGTCTAACTGATAAATCTTCGGATAATCAGTAAGATTCATAACACTTATCTGTTTCAAAATCGGACTGAAGCCTTTTATGGATATCAGTTAAAGTATTGAATCTAACTGAAGTCAAAATACTGAAGTTACTTCAGTATTAGTCTCTCACCTTCGTTTAACTGAAGTTGTCTTTAACTGCTCACTTCAGTCAAACTCTTTAAGTATCAGTTGATACTATTTCAGTTAACTACAAAAGAATTTTGAAAAATAGCCTACAGGTGTATTCTCCCTCCCCCATACACCTGTTCAGTGACCCTCCGGGACCTAACACAGAGTTTAGCTTGTAGAGTGGCCAGCTGCACAGAATGGTGTGAAAGTTATCCAACTCCATTCCATTCGACCAACGTCCACTGGCGATATTATTCATAGCACGCATACTAGCACTGTTTTTATGATCAACAACAAAGTCCCTCGGCTTATAACCCAGTTCCTCAGCATTTTTTAGGCGACCTTTTATGCTATATTCCGGAGCCTGTGGCACGCACGGACACTCATACCCTTTGGAGGACGATCTCATCCACGCTTAGGCGTCACTTGCTCAACGAGTATTTTCATCCCCTAACTAACCTGCTCCTCTAACTTCCTAATACGACTAGCAATATCCTCCTGAGTAGGAGTGGGCACCTGAGGTTCCTCCCGAGCCTGCTGCTGGCTAATCGAACCTTTCAGAATTTCAGAAGTAATATTCTGTATGAGATTGAGCTTCTGCAAAATATCCACCACAAATCTGCCTTAATTGGCAGCCTGCTCAACCTCATTATAAGGTTCCTTATCCACAATAATTTCCTCTTCCTTTGAAGAGCTGTTGTCCAACTCTGAGACCTCAACATGTCCCCTTTTAACTTGCTCAGTAAAGTGAACATCTGACGCATCAACAGGCACCAAAACCGCCTGTAATAAATTTGGCCCTGAAATAGTCGTCGCATTAGTGTCAAGTTTAGAAGCCAAAATACTGAAACTGTTGCTGATCTCGGTCTCCACCTGCTGTTTTTCCAGTCAAGCACTTGCTTTTCTCGATCTCCATAAGCGAAGTACCAACCTTAGGCTGATCCTGCACAAAACCCTCCTCCATGGGCAGGGAATGTTGTCGAGGTTCATTCGTAACCTGCACAAACCCTTCTTCCATGAGGCTTTCCTTTAGGAACTGTAATATCCTTATTATTATTTTTGTTGCACTGTTCCAAAGTATGCCCTGTTATTTTACATTTAGTGCAATAAAAGGGCAGCTTTCCATACCCAAATTCCACAAGAAACACACTATACTCATAACTACCTGAAGCGGCAAGGCTAAATCAATTTCCATGAACATTCTAACGTAATGATCATATTCGCCGTGGGCAGAGTTAACTATCAAGTTTGACCGGAGTGCCCAAAGTGCGCCCAATTCCGATAAGAATTTCGGGGGTCAATATTCCACCGGAAGACAGTAAATGCGAACCCACACCTGGCATAAAGAAGAGATTTCATTATAAGGATTAAAATTTCGAACCCGATCTCGAACACAGAGGGTGCCCGTTGGCAATTCACAGATAAGTTTCTGCCCGTAGACAATTCACGGATAAGTTTCTTATAGGTTTAGGACGAGAATAAGTATTAATCTCATCACATATATAATAGGAAAATGGAATACTCTTATGTTGCATCACTATATATATTTTTGCATTTTTATTTATCCTAATTCTCCAAAAAAGATGTTTACGATTTCTAGCTCTCGTAGTGAACTTTAATATGATATATATGTTCGGTATATTTTAGATGAGTTTGAAGGAAGATATTATTAAAATACACAAAATTATTATTATTATTGTTATGGCTGAGAGTTGTATTGTGTCAGATGGAGCACATAAAAAAGTGGCTAGGAGCTTGTTTTGAGTTGGAAATAATTTCTTGATTTTTTTAATTTTTATTGGTAACTAATTTCTTGTTCTTTTAGGAGACGTTTACTTTGCATGATTGAATATGTTTATCTTTAAAAGTAGGATTTTTCAATCCCTTCATTTCAATGGGATAAGAATCAAACAACTAGCTCAAATGATAGAAATAATCAAGGACTTTGGAATCAGAGACGGATGTACATTACCCTTCGTGGGGGCACGTGCCCCCACAATTTTTTTTATATTTTTACTAATTATATATATATATATATGTGTGTGTGTGTGTGTGTGTGTATACAGTAAAAGTATATAATGTACTATAAGCAAATCTTTAAATTTTCAATCCCCAATAAATATATACTTAGTTTGAAAAGGTATTTACCGTATTTTTTTGCCACGAATATTATAGAATCTAATGGATGAATGATAGTTTAATTGGATACATTGATACAAATATTTTTGATAGTCAATCATGATATAAATGTTTTAGTCAATGAAAATTCGTAGATTTTAATTCTAATAGACTTGAATTATTATGTAGTAATTTTTTAAACGTATTTTATATTTATAGTAGGGCAAATTTCATGAAAATACCTGACTTTATACCAAAATCTGACTTTTTTCAAATCTTTTTAATTGTAGCAAAAATTTGAACGACGTTTCAATTGATAGCAATGTTCGTCCGGAGTAATTTTCTGGCCAAATTAAATTAGGGTTAATGCTTACGTGTGATTAGTATCTAATGTGGCTAACGACGTGTAATTAGTCTGATTGCGTGGCATTGAAGACGTGTAATAAGCAAATACTAAAAAGTTAAAAATAACCCAAACGACGCCATTTTGTGTGGGGAGGGATCTAAGAGCCAAACGATGTCGTTTGTAATTAGGGCTCTAAAAGTCGATGAGACACGACAACCTTCTTCAGAATCACACGTCTTTGTCAAATTCGAAAGCCTCAGTCCCATGCTAAATCACTTTTCAGAATAAACTATTGCTCGATTCCCCACTTGAAGAGAACAGTGGTTGCGAGATAAATGGGGAACATGTAGGGCTTTATTACCTTTTCTTTTCTGCCATAAAAATTACTTTTGAACTTGGGTTATTATTGGGTGTAGTCGATTCTAGTGTTTATTGTGATTTCTTCTTTTTGAGGGGTTTTTTTATAGTTTATTTGACGTCTATATTCATCACGGTGGTAGATTCGTACATTTTGATAATAAAGATATATATGTTGGGGGCGAATGTGAGGGTACTTTTCAGCATGGTCCACATAGATTTGGGTATTTCGATGTTGAAGATTTAGTTAAGAATCTGGGTTACGGTTCTTGGAAAAAGTTGTGTTATCAAAATCCTAGAACTCGGACATTTAGAGTCCTTCAAAATCATAAAAATTGCATGGATATGCTTGGTTGTCTTAATCCAAGTTATAGAGTGTTGCACGTTTATGTTGATGGTGAGATTATATCAACCCAAGATCCTTCTGACAAGAAATTTGAGGGTGAGAGTAGTAGTAAGGCAGTTGAGGGTAATGGTGAGGATGAGGCTGAGTTGACAGGTTTTGAGAATGACAACATATATGAGGGTGCCTGGGGATATGATGGTGAGGATGAAGTTAATGAAGATGGTGAGGGGGCAGTTAATGAAGAGGGTGAGGATGAACAGTTTGAAGAAAATGAAACTGTTGTGGATGATGGAGAGTTAGTGGATAATCTTGTAGCTAGGAATGAGGAGTTTGGTGAGGATGGTTCTAATGATTCTGATTACTTCCCCAAAGATGGTGAATTATCTGATGATGAGTTGGGTGATGATGAACTCGTATCAAATGATGAAGAGTATGAGAACTCAAGAAAAAATGTTAAGGCTAGATGAAATATATTTGACTTAGTTGATCAGGAGCCTGAGAAATTGATGGTTTTCAATCTTGTTTATGAACATGAGAATGCAGAATCTGATTATGCAAGCTTTGGTGATCAAGACTCTGCTTCTACAGATGAAGAGTTAGAGGGCAAGAGAAACAGGAAGTTCAAATCTACCTATGACCCTAGGACAAAACCCAAGAAGCTTAATCTGTAGTTAGGCATAAGATTTGCAGATGGGTTTGAGTGCAGGGAAGCTCTTAGGGATAATGCTATATCAAATGGCAAACACATCGGGTTTGGGAAGGTTACAAAGACTAGTTGTAGAGCCACATGCACACCCCCTTGTAAATGGACAGTCTGTGCTTCTCTTGTACAAGCTCATGACACTTTCATGATCAAGAACTATATCCCCAACCACACTTGTACAAGGAAAAATAATAACAAGCTTGTCAGTTCTAGATGGATAGCAACCAAGTACCAGAATGTTTTCAGGGTTAAGCCCAATTTACTTATTCGACTGTTAGCTGAGGACATTAGGAATATGCATAAGACCATTGTAGGTAGGGACATATTGTATAGGGCAATGTCTATTGCCCAAGAGATGATGAGATGATCTGTTGAAAGGCATTATGCATTGCTTAGGAGGTATGTAGCTGAATTAATGAGGGTTGATAAGAAGGGGACTTATAGGTTATTATTGGGTGATGGGGCAGTCTTCAAAGGATTGTATATTGGTCATAGCGCACTGAGACATCGTTTATAAAATCTGATATTTCAAATTTGCTTAAAATCGATTAAAACTGCGTTGTTTATATAAATGGAGACGACGCCGTTTCATTAACCGGCCCGACTTGCCACCTGAACTCTACGAGAATCCACATCAGCATCGATTTGGGCGCGGGAAAATTACTCAAAACGGACATTGCTATCAATTAAAACGTCGTTCAAATTTTTGCTACAATTAAAAACATTATCTAAAAATCAGATTTTGGTATAAAGTCAGGTATTTTTATGCAATTTGCCATTTATAGTATGCTTATATTTTATGCCCTTATAATAAGAAAATTTTGGATCCGTCTCTATTTGAAATATCCCAAAATTTCAATCTATCAAAATAAATAAGAAATTAATTTTTCTATTTTTATCTTTTAAGACTAATTTTTTAAAATAAATGCCCCTCAATGGTGTAAAATGTGGCTTTTAATTTTTGAACGCTTATCATTGGAGACATCTTAATAAATCATAAGCTCTCAAAACGCCACGTGGTCATTTTCACTCCCGCTCAAATTGACTTAGTTGGCACACTTTTCACCAAGTTGATTTTGGTCCCAAAACATTGTATTGTTGATGGGCAATAATAATATTGATATAAAAATTAAAAGGAGGTCATTTTTTTAATTTCATAGTATGGAAACAACACGAAATACTTAATTAAATGGGCGACGTGGACACGAATTTTGTTCAGTTGCAAACTGCTATAGAGGGTGAGCAAAATTTGGTGAAAAATGACAAAATTATACATCAATCCGGATCTTTTTCTTGTTACTTTGTTGGGTTTGGACATGCGCTTAGCCCCGTGGCATGCATCACTTGCAATTAATTTTTTTTGGTGCTTCTGCCATATCTCTACTTTTCGGTCCGCTATGGACACGTTAATGTATATCTATATATCTATATATCTATATATAATATAAAAGAGCAGTTTAACGGTAAAATTTTACCGTTAATTTTTCTCTCTCCTATAAAAAAACTATATTCTCTCTCCCACAATCTATCCCACTATTTACTCATTAAATATCTATTAGTTAATCTATATATATAAAACATGCACGAATTTTTTCTACAAAAATTTCTCTCTTTACTTTGCATTTTTTGTTTTGATTCTTTTTTAAAATCCATCAACTTTTACTTATAAAAAAATATTTTATATGGAGGTTAAATTAAAGATAATAATAAGATCTTTAATTTGATGTAAAAGTTATTAAAAATAAATTTAAAATAAATAAATTATTATCATTTAAAGTCACAATTTTTTTTTCTCTCTCATCTTTCATCTATCATCTCCTCTCTCCTACCTCCTTTCTTTGAATAACATGTGCAATTTTTTTTTTCTATTTCATTCCTTTTTTAATTTTTTATTTTATTTTATTTTTTATATTTTTGTTAGACATCATTTTTAATATTTTCTATTTTTTTTTGCTATAACAATTTAATGTAACTAAAAAGATTAGACTTATATTTGTTCATTTTAGAACTATTTAGCTTAAAAATAAATTTTAAAGGTTGAAATTTATATTAATATAAATTTATAGATAATTAATTAATTAAATCTTAAAAAATTAATTTCAAATATGATTTAGATTTATTAATTTTTTGTATGAATTTTTATATTTCTTTATATTAACATATTTGTTATTATTATGTCTTAATTAAATTTAATATTAGATTGAGAATTGACAATCTATATCTATATAGTACATAAAAGAGGAGTTTTTCCCCTCCATGTTTTCCCTCTCTTTTTTCTCTCTTCTTCCACCAATTTTTCAGCTTTTTTTTTTTTGCTTTTTATGTTATTATATTTTATTTATTTTCTAAACGTCATCAAATTTGATTCGTGAAAAAATAATCATATGTATCTTAAATTCAATATAGTATAAAAATAATCAAAAATGAATTTAAAACGAATAAGTTATGAAAAGCATAAATTATTTTATTTTTTGTCTCTTCATTAAAAAATTACAACTTTTTATTTATGTTTGTGTATGAAAATATTTATTATGATGTATAATACTATATAATAATATGCATAATGCAAATTTTCATTACACTTTGTATAAATTGAAAATTTATAATTTTATATTGGGTTAATTGCATCAAAATACCTGACCTTTTCCCAAAATTTGGTGTTTTGACAAACTTTTTAATTGTAGCAAAAAATTTAGCTACGTTTCAATTTATTGCAATGTCCGTCCCGCGTATATTTCCGGCCAAATCCATGCTGAGGTGGACCTCCGTAAAGCTTAGGTGGCATGTCGTGCCGGGTAATGAAACATTATCGTCTCAAATCCATTGCAATAAATTGAAACGTAGCTAAAATAAATTGGCCGGAAATGAATGGATTTGGCCAGAAATATACGCAGGACGGACATTGCAATAAATTGAAACGTAGCTAAAATTTTTGCTACAATTAAAAAGTTTGTCAAAAAACCAAATTTTGGGTAAAGGTCAGGTATTTTGATGCAATTGACCCTTTTATATTCAAGATTTTATTGAGTAATTGATCTTAATTATTATATTATATTTTTAAAACATATATTGTATTTGTTTATATTTTATTTTTTTTATTATTTACATTTATTTATTTAAATTTATCGTTTAATTTCGATGTCCGTCGTGCATCGCACGAATGGGCGTATACTAGTTTATAGAAATATAGCACTCCCTTCGTCCCATTCCAATAGTCCCATTTTTTTTTTCGGGACGTCTGACTCCAATAGTCTCATTTTGACTTTTGATAATGTTTTTACACTATAAACAATGTGGTCTCACACACCTTCACACACTTTTACACTCAAAAAACAAATTTCTTAATCTCTGTGTCCAAAAGAAATGGGACTATTGAACCGGGACGATGGGAGTAATATTTTTCATTCGATTTCGTTCGATGTTGTTATTGACATGTCCCTAACATATGAATGATACTTAATTGTTTGCTACTCTTAAACTCTAATAATTTATAAAAAATATTTAAATAATTTGGCTTATCCGAGAATTTTGAATGTGAGAAAATATTAATTAGAAAGATAAAATTGAAAGAGATAAAATTAGAAGATTATATAATGAAAATAACACATTATGATATATAGATATTGTAAATAGAGAGCACTTTTGAAATAATTATTTTGAAGAAGGAAACACAATATTTGGCCACTAATTGAAAAAAACACAAATTCTGGCATTTATTAGTTATTACGTGTAAAGATTGTTTTGCCCTTAATTAGGGCGGATCGGATTAGGGTCGAATTTGGGTTTGCGCGTGAGTTAGACACATATGACACTATTAGTGCCATATGTGTCAACCGAAAAAAAAAAAAAAAAAAAAAACTAAGTATATGGGTATATGGTACTAAATGCACTAATATGATCATAGGTATCATTTGTGCAACACTACATAAGAGAGTATCACTAATGACACTAATATGGCCATAAGTATCATTTGTGCAGCACACGAAATGAGGAATCTAAACTCTAAATGATAATCTAAACCCTACGGGGAGGTGTTTAAAATGGTCATATAAATGTACCCATCTAAATAATATTAGCACACTTGTATATGACACTAATGACAATAATATGGTCATAAGTACCATTCGTATGGCACTAATGACATTAATATGATCATAAGTATCATTCGTGCAGCATTGAGTATATGACACTAATTAGTGCCATGTGTGCCAAACCCGAATCCGACCCAAATCTGGTCCGCCCTAATTAAGGACAAAATAGTTCTAAAACGTAAAAAATTGCTAGATTTTGTGTTTTTTCAATTAGTGACCAAATATTGTGTTTCCTTCTTCAAAATGATCATGTGAGTATATTGTTTCTTGTAAATATATACAAATTTAACCTTCTTAGTATAGAATGATGACCTAACCATAAATCTTAATCTTGTATCATTATATATAGAGGCCTTAAATTCTCATAATATGCTCTGATAGATTCTTATTCTCTATTTTTCTCGTCTCTAGACTACTTCAAGGTACTATTATATATCCTAATAAGTTTGTTTTTGTTGATTGTTGAAATTGTTAAAACTCTTGGATTCCATTGCTACAAAATTCAAATGACAATTGATATAATCTTATATAGTTGTTCTGTTACTTTAAAAATGGATGGATAATATTATTTATTATTGAAGTGAAAATAAGGAAGATAAAATGGTGAACTTCTCTTTTGTATCAAATGTTGAAAAAGAAAGGAGATAAGGTATAAATTTTTGTTATCTCTCATTTTCCAATGATAAATTTATCTATCAAAGTAAACGCACCCTAAATAAATTAAATCCATGCTTCAAAATGCTCTGCCGTGAATTGAACTGTATCACTATTTTCCCCCATTTTTTGGTCATTTCGTACTATTTTCTTTATGGACGCTAGTAACTTTTTATTTTATTTATTATTGATATGAAATTGTATATATTAATACTATAGTATATAGTTTCTCGAAGAAACATAAATTTACAATTCACAATAATTTGGAAGATTATTAGAAAATAAATTGCTGAAGTTTTTGATGAAACACAATGATATCTCTTCATATATTAAATATGACGTGATAAAATTAGTATTTTGAAGGATTATTAGAATATTGAGATTACATTTTTATTTTAAACTTTATTTCAGTATTTCTATTATTTAGTTATTAAATTGCTTATTTAGTTGACCCATAGTATATTGTTGCTATGGAAATAGCACAATTAATATTCTTTAAGAACATCAGACTTCATATCTTGGGTGATATATATAAGTTTATTCCTAAAGGAACAATATAATTTTATGTTTTAATTGACGTTAATGTGTTTAAATTTTCTTTGTATAGTGTTGCACAAAATGGATTAATTGCTTTTAAATACTAGAAGTATACCCAAATTTTGATTTTTAACCAATATTATTTTTTGTCAATTAATACATAAATTTTGAACTTTTTAAATTTTTTTACTCGAATTAAATTTTGGTCACATTTAAAATTGCATTTTCTTATTTTTCCTTTTCTACTTCTTTTTCATTTCGTTGCTATTATTTTCTTTTTCCTTTTTTTCGTCTTCTTCTTCTTTTACATTATGCACTAATTCAAATATTCCATCTTTGTCTCAAAATTACTTAAACTAATTAAATTACATAAATAATGAACCCTAATTATGAATTGCATTTAAAAGTGAGTAGAAGAATATATGCGTTTAAAAGAAAAAAAAAAAAAAAGGGAACATGAAAAGCAAATATAGAAGCAACTACAAAGATGAGTGGATCTTTTATTTTATGTTTCGTGTTGTTGCTTTTGGAAGCCGAGCGACTTAGGGATGATGGTTAGGCCGGAGTCTCTGAAGTTGTCTCATTTCCGCTTCCTCACAGTTGTTTAGACGAGTACTTTTTTTCCCTTTTAAGAATTTTCCCTCCCGAATTTATCTTAAAAGGGTTTTAATGAGGCTCGACCCTTAGTTTGCTTCTCTGTGCTCTCAAGGATTTTTTGGTTCGTTTTTCCTTTCTTTCAATAAAATCTTAATAGAAGCAACGAAATGAAAAAAAAAAAGAAGTAGAAAAGATGAGCCAAAAATAAAGAAAAAGAAAAATAAAATAAAAGGCAATTTAAATATTGTTGGAATTTTAATTCGAATTAATTCTAAAAAATTCAAAGTTTATGTATTAATTGACTAACAACTCATAAGAAAATTCTGACTTTTAAGCAAGATTAAATATGGTATGAAGTTTAATTCATGTCAAATTTCAAAAATTTAAAGTTTATGTATTAATTGATTAAAAAATAATATTGGTTAATAATCACAATTTGAATAAATTTCGTGCATTTACAAATAATGAACCCTTTTATATTATTTGAAAACATGTTTGAAGTTTGAACTATTAAATTAAGAAATCAAGAAATTGCCGAATATCATAGAAACTGTTTCTCTTCAATCCTCCCACGTGTAAGCCATATTAGATTTCTTAATTAGAGTATATGTCAAATATTGCTACTCCTTTCCACAGCACGTCAAATAAGACTATTCATAAATAGTTGTTGGTGACAAGGAATATAGGAGCGCGCGCGATATATACAAATCATACAATAGCATACCAATGAACACGCTTCCAATTCTGTAAAATAATATTTGAATTGTTAAATAGAAAAATGTTACAACCATACTCATGGGTACTAAAATACTCCATATTTTTCCTCGCAAGATCATTTTACGAAAATGTATATGTCAAAATTATTCCAGAGATCCTTGAGTTGACTTAATGATTAAAGAGACGCTTCTATCCAAAACAAAATGATCGAAGAGATGCTAAATGCTCGTGTTACAACTAATCCTATTTGTGATTTTATTAATCATTGTATTTAATTTAAAGTTTTCGGAAGGTAGAACGTAAGTCCGGTATTTGTTGGAAATATTGATTTTAAGATCAATCTAAATATTCATTATTTAATTGAAATAATTATTGGATGTTAATCTACGTCTCTAGTAGATGAACGTGGTATACTTGAACTCTCAAAACCGATTTCCGGTGAGTGAAATATTGGATGTCAAAGTTTGGATGTTGTGTAGGAAAATAACACTTGGGAATTGCTTATTGTCTTACATTGGAAAATGAGAAAAGTATTCTCATGTATAAGAATAACAATGCTCATGGAGCTAATAACTTGTGGGCTTGGATGAAGGCCTTGGCTTTGAGCGTTGAAGATCGATCGGACGGCCTAGTACGGGCCAAGGATTTGGATCTTGGCAATTGGTGCTTTGGGTGGTGTTTAGGTCCAACTATATTTCAGTTTTCAAATCAGTTTAGAAAACTGAAGCCGAAATTGTGGTGCTACATCTGTCGACACGTTGCCGTTTTACCTTGGGGAAGATTCGCCAAACCACGAGCACTACCGGGGCAAAATTCTTCTTGTGGGAAGAGTTCTTCTCGACTTGGCATCCTAGTTTGTTCTTCTATGTAATTCAGTTTTCATCCTTTTGGTTTGCTAATTATTCTAAATTCTTAGTATAGTTTTGTACTTTGTAATTCTTGAGTTGTAAAAGTTCGAGCGTGTAACCTGATGATAACAATATTGGCATCGAGAAAACTTGAAAGTTGACTTGGCTATTTTCTATAGGCAAATAACACTACATTTTATTTATCTAAGATTATGTTTATCAACCTATTTCAAAAAAAGACTATGTTTATCAACGACTTATATTAATCCAACGTTTTAATTAAAAATTCATTTATCTCTCTTTCACTTACAAAACTTATAATTCAACTCAATCATATAACATTTATTTATAGTTTATCAACAACCTATGTTAGAGTATTTTTCTATACTTAACATTTGTTATCATTATATAGACAAAGTGTGTGTGTCTCCAACTGTTCTTTTGTGAAGTTAGAACTCTGCTTCAATTTTCTAAGTAGTAAAGGAAACATTCAAAACCTTATACCCTACGATTTTGCGATATATTTTAGAGTTATCTTCTACATGTTTTGTGGATAAACATGGATTCAAATCTACAACTTGAGATGAGAATATTTGGTAAGTATTATCAGATAGACTTCAACAAGACTGCAACTCGTTCAGAGAGTCCTCTTTGAGCATGAGTATTGCTAGGATTTCTCTATATATATGCGATGATGAAGAGGACTCATGAAGGCTGTTGGGAACCTTGTGGAATATCATAATCCTTGTTTTGATGATACCAAAATCCATAGGTCTTAATTGTAATAGACTAGAGCTGTTTTGAACTCAAGTGTTAGAGTTCGTTTCTAGTTTAGCTTGCGGTTCTAAAGACTGAAGGACGAAGGATTGAAGACTGAAGACTGAAGTTACCAACTGAAGTATCAGTTGAAAAATCAGTTCGGAACTGATTACTTAATGCGTGCTGCGTGGACTCAGCGGACTGATACTAAAGTCAAGTATCAGTTAAACATTCTTCCTCGGACTGAACTTCCAACGTTCAAAGGAAGCCACGTACTCACAAAAGTACAGTCGCATTAAATGCAGAGATCTCAGGATCTTCCTCTCTCTGCAGAGGTCATTCCTATTTGGTGGCTACTTTATCAGAGACGTCACATCTCCTGCTCTTCAAGATAGTCGTTCCCACCAAACAAGGAACCTCGAAGATTGAAGCCTCAGCCCAAATTCAAAATGCTCTCCAAAGGAAGAAATCTTGAAGACGTTCTCCGCCAACGGATCTATTGAAGACCTCTCCTATAAATAGCGTTCGAGGATCACTTCAATCTTCACCGATTCAACGACATAAGCTGAAACTCTGCCAAAATAGTTTCTCAGCCAAAAGCTTAACCTCCCCAAAGCTTGAATCGAAGAAGAGAATTCCAAAGCCAAAATCAGTCACTACTGATTACACACATTCTCTTAGACCTTAGGCAAACCTCTGTTTACCCAGAAGCCAAGGTCAAACTTGCTCCAAAGAACTTGTTCTTTGAAGTACAGTTGGCAAGTGTTCAAACCTCCTTTCGAAAGAAAGAGCCGAGTGTTTGAGTGATTCAGAGTTCAGGAAGGTACTCTGACTCTGAGAAATCTTAGCACGGGTTGTGCTAAGTGTGATAAATCCGACATGAGTGAAGTGTGGGTACTGAAGAAGTGGTTTATTCAGTGGTACGGTTGTGTCACTACTAGAAAAACGCTCATAGATAACGGATTTTATCCGTTATCTATGAGCAAAAAAACCGTTGTGTATAGTGGTGTTATCTATGATACGTATCATAGACAACGGTTTAAAAACCGTTATGTATGTGAGAATAGATAACGGTACGAGACGCTCATACATAACGGTATGAAACCGTTATCTATAATGATTATACATAACGGTTTATACCGTTATGTATGAGGATTTTTCCGTTATGTTTTGTATTTTTTTTGTTTTTTTTCCTAGGGCAAATTGCATGAAAATACCCCACTTTTTTTCAAATTTGATTTTTTGACAAACTTTTTTTTTGTTGCAAAAATTTGAACGAGCTTTCAATTTGTTGCAATGTCCGGCCCGTTAAATTTTCGGGCCAAATTAAATCTTAGTTGGCAGCCCGGAATGCCAACGTGGCATTAAAAATGCCACATCACACTCACAAACCCCCCACGTCACCCTCTCTCCCTCTCTCTCTCTCTCTCTCCACGCCCTGTTTCCGCCCCCTCCAAACAACATCGCCGCCACTTCCTCCCGGAATTCTGGGACCTCCACAGCAACGGTCACCGCCCCCAAATTCCAAACAACTCGCCGGACTTCCTCCCTCCACCGCCACAGATACCCAACAACCACGCCGTCCCGAAATCAGAAATTGAAGAATGAAGAAGAAAAACTTTCAATTCTAGAAAAAAAAAAACTTCAAAAAAATGCTCCTAAATCAAGGAAAATCGAGAATTTCAGGGGGAGTGGTCTCAGAGATGTTATCATCTCATCATCGACCTTTTTCCCGGCGAGGATTTCAAGAAAAATCGAGGGGCAGCGGCGCTGCTTGGTTAGGGTTTACAGAGGGGCGGCGCCGCCCCAAATACCTTTCAACCCCGTCGCGCCACTTCCTCCTCCGCCCAAATCTGTCCAGATTCTCGGGTCTCCCCACATCACCATCTCCGACTCCCTGTTTTCCACCGCCCAAATTCTCGGGTCCACCGGCTTGAGGGCCGACGTTTTCTCTAGCCGAAGAGCGGCGAGCAAGCGAATTAGGGCTCACCCCATTTTCTCAGGCGGCGGCACTGGTTTCCATTTGGACACCACTACCTGTTTTGTTCTCAGAAGAACGGCGACCGGCGATTTGAGAAAATGAGGAAGCAGGAGAGACGATGAGAACCGGCGATTTGAGAAAAGTAGGGAGCGGGAGAGACGATGGGAGAATTTGGAGGGGGGCGAAACAGGTCGTGGAGAGAGAGAGAGAGAGGGAGAGAGGGTGACGTGGGGGGGTTTGTGAGTGTGATGTGGCATTTTTAATGCCACGTTGGCATTCATTTGGCCCGAAAATTTAACGGGCCGGACATTGCAACAAATTGAAAGCTCGTTCAAATTTTTGCAACAAAAAAAAAGTTTGTCAAAAAATCAAATTTGAAAAAAAGTGGGGTATTTTCATGCAATTTGCCCTTTTTCCTATCATAGTTAACAGTTTTTTTTCTATACATAACGGTATGAAACCGTTATCTATAATGATTATACATAACGGTTTATACCGTTATGTATGAGAATTTTTCCGTTATGTTTTGTATTTTTTTGTTTTTTTTTCCTATCATAGTTAATAGTTTTTTTTCTATACATAACGGTATGAAACCGTTATCTATAATGCTTATACATAACGATTTATTACCGTTATGTATGAGGATTTTTCCGTTATGTTTTGTATTTTTTTTATTTTTTTTCTATCATAGTTAACAGTTTTTTTTACTTTTTATAACGGTTTTTACCGTTATCTTTGATAGAAATACATAACGATTTTTTTGTACTTTTTATACTGTTATGTATTTCAACTACAACTAGCATATTTAATATTTTTTCTCGATTTTTATGTTATTTATCTCAAGAAATAAATAAATAACTTTAAAACAACAAAATGATAAAATCACCAATAACAATATTATATATCATCCAAAATATTCATACATTACCATCCAAATGAACCAAGTATCAAGTACATATGATCATTGCATATGTACTAACTGATGTAATAACTGCATACATGATCTCTTGTAAGTGTAGTATTCTCATCTTTCAATCTTTTCAATTCTTCTTTCATTTTCTGCACAAGACAATAAAAATCAAAATAAAATAATTTGATTAATGTTTTCTTCAAGCCTAGGAATTGAAAGAAGAAAAATAAGCCTTCTGTGCTCCTCAGAATGGGAATAACAGAAAACGATTGGTTTTCAGCTATAACCTAGGAATTGTTGAGGACCTTTAGATGATGAAGACCACTTTTAAAATTTGAATTAATATTTTAATATCTGTCACATGGTGTTCTGTATGATTGAGATATAGAAAGGGCAAAATAGACCTGGATGTGATCCGCTCCTAATAGTCTTTGGTTGCACTTAAGGGCTTCATGTAGATATCTGAGAGCAACATGAACATTTCCCATGCCTTCTTCCATCATAGCTACATTTATGTAAGTAGCTGCTGTATTTGGGTGAGAAAGCCCACATGTGAAATGGAGAAGAAACAATGCACGGTTGACATATCTGTCCAAAGTCAAAAACAATTAATACTAAAGAATTTAGGTGATAAAGTATGACAGAGACAACTACAAGCACAGAATTTACAAATGAGATTCAGTTTCTAAACTGAATTTGCTATATTTGAAAGATATTGCACTATGGAAAACAAAGTTAAAGATCGAGACAAGAAAGAACAATCTAGAATCGTATCAACTCACTTCAGAGCCAATTCAATATGCTGAAGGCGATAATAAAATACTGATAGATCCCCATAGCTCTTCATTGTATCTGGATGGTCAAGCCCCAGCTCTCTTTCATTGATATCCAATGCCTTCTGCTGATATATAGTCGCCTATACAACAGAATTTCCGATAACAATGAACTTGAGGAGTTATATTAAACATCATCCAACTGTACACACAATCAAGAAGACTGTAAGCACTAGCAGTTGTACGATGATAAGGACCGCAGACATCTATCATCTTTGCCAGAGCCTTTAGTTTCACATAATGCAAATTCAATGTTGAGTCATGAAAACATGACTTAAATGATAATGTGGAGCACCAAATTATATTATATACCACTAAATTAATACCTTTGTTCCATGATTCACAGCATCTTCCAGCTTCCCTTTATCTAGAGCAATCTTGGATGACTCAAGTAGAGTTCGCCCATCAGCAGAAGAGCACCCTACACGCTGTAAACATGAAGTGAAGAAAGTCGCTAAGAAACCATCGTTTAGAAACTACATAAACTCATTTGCTACATGATGTGCTCCTACCTTGCAAATGGGCACTAGGCTGATAATATCAGAATTTGTGAATGGGGTGGAGCATTCCAAATCTTAGTCCTTAGGCACCAGCTCTAACCCAACCTATGAAAGAGGTATTCGATAAAACCCTTCCAAGTTACGAAAATAAACAAGAAATAGTACCTTATGACAAAGACCCCTCAGAATCGATAACTTTCTCAAGTGTTGTAGTTCATCTTTCAATTTCCAACCAAATCTTTTCTCCAAAATTGCCCGCAACCATTGCAATTTAAGAGTCTGATCGCTGCTTTAAGCATTGCAGGACCCCAGCAAGAAATTTAATGTTGTGGCTATAGCAGCAGACATGTTATCCATGCTCTCAACAGAAGCAATAACAGCTCGAACTACATGCTTATAAGCTCGCGTAACCATTTCATGAATACAAAGAGACTGTATATGCGGAAGCTTATCAAAATTAATTCAAAAATATTTAATTTCTCCAACAAAAGAAAATTTCCAAAGTAAGAGAGCCATTTGGAAATAGAAAGAGCTACCTTGGACATAATGGTCTCTACCAAAACATCGGGTTTAGAACAACTACAAAATCTTGATCAACCAACATGTAATACAACAACACTTGAGCTGAGAATCAAATAAACGAAAATTTCAAAATATCTCATCAAATTCGAGATTAAATTTATAGTGGATAATCGACTAAAGTCGACAGCTTTACGTTTGAGTATCAAAAAACCAAAATAAACAAAGCAACCAAAAAATGAACTGGAATTAACTCTACAGTTGAGAACAATTTTGGATAAAACTAGTATCAGTATTAATTTTGAAGTGGTTGAGAATCAAGTTCAAGGAAATTGGCATAAAATAAAAATAAATTTATTGAATACTCGAGTGAAGTAATCTATTGATTTCAACCACTTATATAGCACGAATTTCAGAATATAAACCAAAACCAAATCCAAATCTCATAATTAGAGAGGGTTAAACAACCTGCTTTTCAACACTCCGGAGCTAGTCTTGCAGCTTTTCCCTCTTGTTCAGCAGAGAAGAGAGCATCGCCTTGGAATTATTGGAGCCTCTGAGCCCTAAATAACACTATCAAAGCGTCGAATTCAACGGGGAAATTGAAAAGGGAAAATAACAGAAAGGGGGAAAATGTTTCTTCCACAGCTTTCAATTAGGGTTTCAAATAGGGGAAAATTTAAAATTCAGAAATCAGTAATCGTTATTACCTTGTAACTCCATGTTCGTATCATACCTTGTAACTACATATCAAAAATGTACAATAGGTCGTCGACAGTTTCCGGCAAAGCAGCAGAGCGGCGGAGGCAGCCAGTAGATGGTTTCCGGCAGAGAAGCAGAGCGGCGGAGGCTTCGCGTTGATGGCTCTTCACGGCGGCGGTGACTTTGGACAGCAAGGGAAAGACGACATGCGGAGTGGACATCTTGGTTGCCGGCGATTGGAATCGCAGATCTGGCGGAGATTGTGGCAGAGGGCGGCGGACAGCAGGAGATAATGATTTCCGGCTGAGTAGCAGTCCGACGAAGATTGTGGTGGAGGGCGGCGGGACGACCCGGCTGCTAGCTTCAGACGGCGGGACGCAACTTTGTTTTTCTTGGGGTGAAAATTGGTGAGGAAGAATATAACATATTCAGACATAATATAAGTTATTAAAAAATTAAAAAGAAATATTTATACATAACAATTTTCAAAGCGCTCATACGTAACGGTTTAATAAACCGTTATAAAAGATGATCATAGATAACGGTGGCTTAACGGTTTTGTAATACCGTTATGTATGCAACTAATAGATAACGCAAAAACATAACGCATTTGCTCAAACCGTTATCTATGCATTTAGACAACACTACATAGATAACGGATTTTCGCAAAACCGTTATCTATTCCTAAAAGTGCGCTCATACATAACGGTTTTTGAAAAAAACCGTTATCTATTCACTGTTATGTATGTAAACTTTTGTAGTAGTGTGTGCACCCGGCAAGCACACAGTTCGGTTTGCAGTGCACCAGTTAAGCACTTGCGGAGTGGATTGTTGGTCTGATCAACCGACCGTGGATGTAGGAAGTGTTTTCCGAACCACGTAAAAGTCTCTGTGTTATTTACAGCTTTTAGTTTTACATTATTACTTGGGTTGTTTCATTTGATAAACTGAATACTGAATAACTGCAAAGAGAAACCTAAGACTAACAACGTGCTCAACCAAGGCTATTACGAAACTAAGTTTATTTCCGCTGCGTATGATATCAGTCTGACTGATCTATCCTCTGATAGTAAGGAAGAGTGTTATCATCTCTGTTTTAGCAAACTCGACTGAAGCCCTTACGTGCATCAGTTAAGTTCCAGTAACTTAACTGATAACTCCTTACTGAAGAGTTTTCAGTATCAGTCGTCAACCCTGTTTGGACAAAACTCTTTTCAGTTAACAAGCGTCATAGTTTGCGTGTAAAGTTTCATTTTGATCTCTATCTTGAGATCCCTCTGTTTTAGAGGAGAAAAATAGTCCATAGGTGTATTTCCCCCCCCCCCATACACCTATTCGAGACCCTCCGGACCTAACAAAGGCTGTCGCTATTATTTATATTCTACTGCTTGTTGAAAGTATTTTTCGTACCTTTTATTCACTGCATACAATGTGTGCGTGTGCTCTCTTGTAGTTCGCTTATTTCAACTTGTAAGCATGGCTGGTTGGTTTATTCATTTATATATTGCACCAGCTTATTGGTGAAAGTTTGTTTTGTTGGGTTTAGGTGGTGAATGTGTAGCATTCATGCTTAGAGGGTGAGTTGTTGTCTTGCTCTCAATTATTCACCTTGGTGGAGTTTTGGGAAGATATAGAGACTAAAAAGATCGAGTATTTGCGTGTAAGTCCTTTGTATATCTTAGCTTCTTAGTGAATAATTCATTCAGAACGTGGCCCCCCAAATGTAGGTGTTTTATCACCAAACTAGATAACCAATCTTGGTGCTTTGTTATTTACGTTTTCAAGTATACTTATTGTCATTATGTCTCTGCATGTTCTAACTATTGTTTGTGCGAGATTTCATGTATATTGAATTAGTACATTTTCAACCTATACTAACTCAACCTTTTTAATAAAAAATAATTTAAAGTTCCAATTAAAATGTCATGTGTCATCGTAATAAATGGAAAAGTTAAAATTCTTTAATTTGGTATGCCTCTCCCATGCATTACCAGTTACTAATCTTTGGGGTTTTGGCAAATAAAATCATGAATTATTTCAAATTTGTAATTTTAACGTGACTTTTGAAGTGTGACAAATTAAATCACCATCTTTTCAATTTTTGTAGTTTCATCCCCCCCAATTTTTTTTGGTCGTCGGATTGTTGAGTTGGAATTTATGTGGATTAGTTTGCCACATAATATTCATGTTACGACGTTATTTTCTATAAAATTATTGGGTATTGAAAATTATGGTGCAAATATAGGATATTGCTTTTATAATTTGAAGAAAATTTTAATTAAAATTATACGAAACAACATAGTTTATGCCTAACAAAAACGACGTACGTCTTTGCTAATCTACGTAATTAAGTTCCCATTCAACATTCTGGCGACCGAAAAAAATTAGGTGGACGGAATTGCAAAAATTAAAAAGAAGGTGATTTATTTCGCCACACTTCAAAAAGTCACGTTAAAATTACAAATTCGAGATAATTTATAATTTTATTTGCGAAAACCCCTTAATCTTTTTACATTTCTTCTTCTTCTTTTTTAACATTTTTCTTGCCTTTTAGTTTTGATCATGCAAGACCAATCGTTAATAATTCTAGTCTAAAATGTCCAAAAGATTTCCCAACGTTTAAAAATTTGCATTATCTACCCAACATTTGTCTAAATTAATCTAAAATATATTCCGATTTTGATTTTCCAGAATAAAGAATCAACGGGCGAGCCGTAGTTTACTTGGAATAATCATTTTCTAAATTTTTATGAGATAGTCTAAAGTGTGTGTATATAATTGTTCATTGAGATACAAAATTGACAGTTTTGTCTTTAATAATCTATGCAGCAAAAACAAAAATTCAAATGCGTAGAAAAAGAAAATTATCATATGCATATATAATTGAATTTTTCTTCAACAATTCCTTATAGCAATACCATTTTTTAAAGTGAAGGATGATCCTCGTAAATATTTGGAAACAAATTAATTAATTAATAATTCATGTTAATCTTTGGTTCGGTACGTCGATTTTTTATTCAAAAATTAGATTCGGGCCAATTTTAGACTTTTGGGGTACAAAAATACAATGCTATAAACACTTTTTCGACTTTGAGCCAAACGTTGGCTACAAACAATACAATCCTTTAAACATTAATTAAAGACATTTTTAAAACTTTACCTCCTAAATATAAGCAACTAACAATTGAGTTCAGAATGAAGGCATTACTAATCTTCTATGTAACAACATAGTCATGCTTAAGAAACATTCCACGCCATTCTGCCTAAATTTAAGCAACTACTGAGTTCAGAATGAATTAATGCAACAAAAAAAAGCACTATTAATTAATCTACGTAACAACATAGTCATACTTCCTACACCAAGCAACTACCAGTTGAGTCCAGAATGAATTAATGCAACAAAAGAAGGTAATACTAATCTGCGTAACAACATAGTCATGCTTAATACCCCTACCCCTGCACGCCATTAATTCTGCACAATTAAGACCAGAATGAATTAATACGATAAGAGAATATATTATTAATCTACGTAAAAACATAGTCATGCTCCACGCCATTCCCATGAAACTTATCCTCTCCAAGTTGTGCCAACGCCAATGCTAGGTATTTAAGCGGTTGAATTTCTATCACTTTTATCCTTTAATCATTCTTCTTCTTAATAAGTGCGCCAAACACTAATGAACCATTATTAATGGGACAAAGAAAGTGGTGGAGCTCACAACTTTTTGAAAGAAATTGATTTCCTTTTTTGGACTGAGCTATTATTAATGGAGCAGATGAAAAAACAAAGTGAAGATTCTTTATTTTGTTCAATGAACACGGTTTCACAACCAAAAATTGAAAGGGTATGTACGTCAATTTTTTTTTACCACAAGAGTCTCCACGACGTCCCAATGTTTATTTCCACAAGCACACTTGTTACGTGGCTCCCCAAATATGCCAGACCACAATTACAATTAATTGGATCATCTGACAGACAGATACTGACCCACCGAGGCCCCAAACAGGCTACGAAGAGATCCCATAGTGCTCATCTCATGAAGTCTTAAGGCACTCACCATCCATATATGTTGAGTGATGCGACATTTGAGGAACAAGTGACTATGTGTTTCCACTTCTTCCAATATTAGAGAGAGTAGGCAACGCTTCATGGCATGCCTACCACATGAAGAGCGAGATTTTGGGAAGAAGCTTTAGGTTCGAGATATGAGTCTACATTGAATATATCCAACCCTGCCCTGATGACGAGCATCCTACTTGCTCTCTAAACTTTGACATCGCTACCGGATATGCCAAACAAACGGAGAACTGCCCATCTTTGGAAAAAGATGGCTCCCCATATTAAACTGTTCGGTGGCATCCGGTGACTGAATGACGTGGCTAAAATTCGGTCTGCGTTCTCCGGTAGGAGTTCCCTCATAATCAATTAGATCAACCACTTTCCACTCATTTTCGTTCATGTTTCCCCTCTCTTGCGGGCGTGTAGGGAACATGCCCCCCACTTATCAGTGAAAATCTCAATGAATTTTCCATGACCAACACGCCACGCCAAGCCTTCAACCACCAGCTCTCTAGCCGCAATCATCAAACTCCTCTACAAGTAACTCGATTGGTAGCCCAGCCCCGCCAGAAGCTTAATCCCATGTAAAAAATACTTCGCCTTAAATTTTTTGAAAGAGATTGTCCAGCATTGCAAGATTAAAACAATTCAAGTCTCTAAATCCTCCCCCTTGTTCCATTCTCTTGACCACTCTGTCCCATCCTATCCAATGAATTTTTCTCTAATCATCCTTTGCCCCCTAAAAGAATTTAGCAATTTTCCTCGCAATGTTATTAAGGATCTCTTTTGGGAATAAAAAATAGCTCATTAGATATGTAGAGATAACTTGCAGCCCTGCCTTCACCATAATTTCTCTTACAACTTTTGAAGGATATTTCTCTTTCCACTGTTTTCACTGCTTTGTACCTTCTCCAATATCATCATGAAAATACGCTTATTCGATCGAACGATGACGGTAGGGAGGCCTAAATATTTTTGGGTATTTGCTGCGTTCAAAGCTCCCGCTGTCCGACATAGCTTCTCCATCTTGTGAAATATTAGTACTCATTGTTATTTCGAATTTATTGTTGTTAATCCTCTGATTAGATGCATCTTCGTACTTTTGGATGAGGTCCTGAATCACTTCTAGTTCACTTTATTGGCTCTAAAGAAGGTGGGTAACCAATGGGGTGCCTCTAACCACACGAATCACATGTACTCATCCTTCGATTCGGGCCTTAGGATCAGTCTAGAGAAGACGTTAGCACATAGAAGAAACAAATAGGGCGAGAGAGGAACACCTTGTCGACGAGAAAGTATATGTAACTGAGCTAACACATGACATGATCTTGTTTGTCCATTACTGTGAAAAGCCTATTTTGTTCATAACCTCACGAAGAAAGCCCTACTCCACGCGGTCATAAACTTTACTAAGATCAATTTTTAACTTCATGTATCCATGCTTCCCCTTTCTTTGTTTCTTCATTGAATGAAATTTATCAAAAGCGCTAATTACATTGTCGGTAATGTACCTCCCCGAAAAAAAAAGCGCTATAGTTCAGGGTAATGATATGATGTAGGATGTTCTTTCGCCATTTGGCAATGCATTTTGTGATTATGCGAACAATCACGTTACGAAAAATATTTGAATAGAATATTTGTTAATGAGGGTGGAGACATAAATATTTGTTATTATATACTACCAATTATATTTTATAAAGTAAAACATCTTTGTGAGTTCATGTTAGTCATATTCGGATTGAGATTCGGTGTATTACATTTGATATCTCACTTTATGTTCCACTTTCAATTTTGTTTATTTTCTTATATATTTTTTCTCCAATTTCAACTTTGTATGCTTTAATTTAATTTTGTGATTATCAACTATGATTTATTCCATCTAATTGGAGTATACAATTATTTTTTATCATTTAATTTCACTTTTATTAACTATAATAAGTTGATAAATTCAAAGTTATGGTATATGCATTTTTAAAATTTTATTTTTTTGGAATTCAAATTAAGTATAATTCATAGTATTATAATAAATTTTATTTTTATAAAAAGTATTTCATTTTCCCACCAAAAATAGTCTTAGAAGGGGACAACACGAGTTTTAATACAAATAATTAAAGTGTATTGAGAAATAGAGAAGGGGTTCTACTTAAAAAGTAGTATTAATAATGATAATTAATAGTATTGTGAGTGGAGATTTGGCCCACCATGTGATAAAAAATTTTCAAAAAAAAAAGACTAATTTTTTAGGACGTCCTAAAATGACAAAAAGTAACTATTTTTTATGGACGGAAGGAAGTATTATTAAAATATAAGAGTGGGACATAATGACGCACATAAAATTATGGAATATGGATCTCATTCCGACATATTCATATGGCGTGTTTGAATATGGACTTGTTACGTTATGTTAGGAGCGGACATAAATAAATAGTTTTAATAAGCTAAAATTAAATTTTTTTGAACACAAAAAATGTTAGAAAAAAAAAAAACTATACTAAATATATGATCGTAATGTTTCAGCTGACCCTAACACTCAAAGTATCCATCCCTATCGTGTCAATATGAAACAATACACAACAACACGAGTTCCTACCCCTATAAAAGAAGTATTCCGTCAGTCCACTAAATGAGTACTCATTTAGGGTGGCAAGAGTTTTAAGAAATTGATTAATTGTGTATGCGTGGAATAAGAATTTCATTTTTATTGTGAGTGAATTATGTATGGTACACTTACTAAAAAAAAATAGATACTCATTCGGTGAATGAACAAAAAAAAATATGAGTACTCATTTGATGGTCGGGAATAATATATTAGAAAGCAAGAGATGTACAAGACTTTCATTTCATTTTTTGTCAAGTTATTATTTTTTTTTTTTAAAGAAGATCAATAATGATTTTTTATTTCTCTATTTGATGACTCGAACCTTTAAAGTTTAACCTATTGGATGAAAGACAAACATCTTTATCAACTAAGCTACGGTTAGTCGTCGGTTAAATTGATTTAATTGGGTCTATTTATTTTATGTAACAAAAAACCTATATCCACAATTTGGGCCAAATGCAATTTTGATTACGATTTTTGAAGCCCACATTCAATCTTGAGAGGTATTCCCCCTTTCGGGCCGAATTGAATGCCCAAGCCCATATTTGACGTAAAAATATTGATGTGCATTGCAGGTCGAGAATATTCTCTTTCAGAGAGACAATGGAGGGAGAAGAAGGAGCAAACCTAGCGAGATTTCTCAAATGGGCGACTGCGCTAGGAATCTCGGATTCTCCCAATTCCACCGGCGCTTCTTCCGCTTGTCTCGGCCTTTCTATGTGCCTTTCTCATTTTCCTGAAGCCGGCGGGTAGAGTTCAAACATTATTCTCTGTGTAATTATGCTGAAGTTGTGAACTTAGAGTGATTATTGATGCAGGAGAGGATTAGCTGCTACGCGCGCTTTAAAGAAAGGGGAATTGGTACTGAGGGTTCCCAATGAGGCGTTGATGACGAGCGATTGCCTGATTAGCAGTGATCAGAAGTTGGCTAATTCTTTGGGGAAATTCCATTTTCTCTCTCCTGCTCAGGTACCTTAGTTGTTGTGTTTTACGCAAGGATGTTAATTTCTTTCGTGATTCAGAGAATGATGTTAGATGTGAGTGTGCCTTTACCTGTAACAAATAGGGGTAAATTTGATAATTTTGATGCTTTTAGCCGTAACCAGATGAATTTGTTACTGAAATTGTTCTGAGATAAAATCACATTTTAGCGATTTATTTACTTGTCTACAGCTAGTAGCCTTGTGCGATGAAATGTACTTGAATTAAGATTGTATGTTGGAGATGCATCTAAGACTTTTATGATGAGTAACGATTAAGCAAAAAAACAGGTAGTATATATTTGGCACTTAAAATATCCATAACTAATTTGTGTATTGTCTAAATTTAAACTTTTTGCAGATATTGTGCATTGCTTTACTAAACGAAGTGAACAAGGGGAGAAGCTCGTGGTGGCATCCTTACCTAAAGCAGTTGCCTCGAAGTTATGACTTGCTCACAAGTTTTTCCCATTTTGAGATAGAAGCTTTGCAGGTTAGTTTTGGTTGATACATTTGTTTACAATATCTGGTGTTATTCCTTCAAGAAAAAATTATATAAACACAATCATTGGAGGAACCGTTGGTTTTAAGAGCAGTGTAAAACTACTTGTAGATTGATGATGCCATTTGGACTGCAGAAAAGGCTGTTCATAAAGGTAAAATGGAGTGGAAACTAATTACTCCAGTCCTATCAGAACTTAACTTCAAGCCTCAGTTCACTACCTTTAATGCTTGGCTATGGGCTTCTGCAACCGTAAGCACTTATCTTTCAATCCTTATACGTTTTTGGTGCGCTCCTCCTATATATAATCCCCCCCCCCCCCAATGAAGTCATTTTACCGAAAATAGAACTTCTTTATTCATAGCTTTGCTGTCTAAGGTGATTATACTTCAAACTTATGATCTTCAAAATATTTTACTTTCACTATTCCATATTGGGATAAGGTCCTAATACCCCTTGAGGTATATTTCGAAAAGCAAATATGTTTCGACTAAAGTGCACCTAAAGTTGCTTGCAATCGTACGAGGTTAATATAGTGCGGTAAGTCAACACAAGTCGTATTCTCAAGGAAGGCTCAATAAGGCTATAACTCGTTTAGACACAAAAAGCAGTAATTTCTTACTTTGTTACAATGCTATTTTTGGTTCCTTTATAAATTATTTAAAGACATTAATTAAAGTACACACACAAAAAAAACTACTGATTAAATATAAGTTAACAATAGTTAAATTGATTAAGTATTAATTCATCTATCATCATAATAGGAGTGAAGTTAACCCCAAATATAGTTTTACCAAAATTATTAACAGATGTTAACATTCCGTTAGTCAGTGAGGTTGATTGCCGGAAATTAGATACAAAGAGGTTGTAATTTCTCCAAGTCAAAATTTAGGAATATGTTTGCTTTCCGTGATATACCTCAAGGGGGTATTAGGACCTTATCAGTTATCCCTTCCATATTTCTCAAAGGATGGAAATGATTGTGCTTTCACCCTTTTGTTTGTGGCAATTGTCATCATTAATATTCACAGAAATCAAAGACAGTAATTTGTTCGTGATCTTTTTGGAAGATATCTTCACGCACTATGCATATATCCTGGGATACTGGTGGCTGTTTATGTCCTGTTGGAGACTTCTTTAATTATGCACCTCCTGATGAAGACCCACATCAGTTGGGTGAGTCCGAGGCTGATGATATTGACTCATTTTTACACATAACCTCTATCGATGAAGGAGATAAAGCAGACAAGTCAACAGAAGAGCTTGTAGATGTTAAGACAGATAGGTTAACAGATGCCGGTTATGATGAGGCTCTTGCTAGCTATTGCTTCCATGCTAAGAGAAACTATGAAAGAGGAGATCAGGTATATTGGTCATATATTCTTTTCACTTGTTTACCTTAGCGTATGCATTTTGTTTCCGTATGAAAATTTATGCTTCTTTCATTTTTGTGCTTCAAGATCAACTATTTGTGGTTCAAGTTTATCTTATTTTGTGGATTGCTTTTGTAATCTCTAAGGGGGCGTTTACTTTGGAGGATTAGCCTTGATAGATAAAAATAATAAACGCTAATCCCTTGGTTACTTTGATTGATTAGAACTTTGGGATATCTCAAGGTCTTATTTTTATCATTTAAGTTAATTTGGCTTGATTCTTATTCCATTGAAAGAGTGAGATTGGAGAAATCCTACTTTTGAGGATAAAGTTACTCAATCAAGCAAAGTAAACGCCCCTAAAGGAACATTATAGGTACTGAGTTCAATTCCACAGAGGTGCATTAGGCCCAACCAGAGCTAATGACCTCCTTCCAATAAACCAATGTGGCAGTCCACCTTTGCTTGTGGTTGCTGGTAGGAACAGTCTAAGAATTCTCTCGCATGTGATAGAGTGATAATTGGAACTTTGTTCATAGAAGATACTAAGGAGGTGATTGGTATGATGGAATGGAGGTGGGAATGGAATGGTGATTCCTACCTCCATTCCATTCCTATGTTTGGTATAATTTTATTTTAGGAATCACCATTCTTAAAGGAATCACTATTCCTTTACATATAGGAATCATCATTCCTTCCCTCCAACATGGTATTACCCATTCCATTCCATTTCTAATTCACCTAAATTTAGGTTTTGACAAAATTATCCTTATATAATTTGCACCCCCACCCCACCCCACCCCCTCCCCTCCCCCCACTCCACCCCACCCCACCCCACCCCCACCCCCTCCACCCAAAAAAAATGTTTTTTATTTTTTAAAAAAATTTTCTTGCCATCCCACCCCCCACCCCCCATTTTTTTTAAGTTTTCTCGTCACCCCCACACCTCACCCACCCCCTCCCCCCCCCCCAATTTTTTTTTATTTTTCTCCCCTCCCCACCTGCCACCCACCCTCCAACATTTTATTTTTTTTTAAATTTTTCTCGCCACCCCTTAACCAACCCAAAAAAAATTAACTTTTTTTTTTAGTTTTTCTCGCCACCCCTTAACCAACCCAAAAAATTGTGTGGATGGGGAGATAAATTTAAAAAAAAAAAAATTGAAGGTGGGGACCTTCAATTTTTTTTTTTTAAATTTATCTCCCCATCCACACAATTTTTTTTTTAATTTACTCACTACCCCCACCCCAGCCACACCCACACCCATCCATCATAATGCAGAAATGCCACAAAGACACATGCCCCATTGGTATTGCAACTCAAGATCCAGTTCTTAGGGAAAAGTTTGCTGGTGAACCTGGACATGCAATAAAAAAATGGTAAATTTGGTATAAAATCATAATAAATTTCTAAGTTTTGGTTTTTCCCACAATCTTTTATTCTTGTTTCAAAATTCATAATAAATCATTTTTTTGGAATTTTCCACGGTGACTGATTTTGATCAAAAATTTAAATGATGTGGCAATACAATGTAATTACATGGAAATTATATGACATGACAATCTAATTGCCCCCTGCATTTTAACGGTGATTGATTCCGTTAGAGCTGCGCTTGAGGTGGCCATTAAAACGTGGAGGCATTTTGCTTTAATTTTGAAACGCTGAGGTACTAAACAACGTCAACCCTGACGTTAGGGTGTTAAAGGCGATAGGGGTGTCAACGTTGAGGGGGAAAGTGATACATAACCCTTAAATATGTCACATCATTCAAGTTCGGCGCCACGTCATTTAAAAAATTCGCTGAAAAATCACACTATCGGAAATTTTGAAAAAAGTGATTTATTATGTATTTTGAAACAAGAATGAAAGTTTGTGGGTAGGGGTGAACAAAAATCGAACCGAACCAAAAAAATCGACCAAACCGATATTTTTTTATTCGGTTCGGTCTAGGAAAAAATGGTTCGGTTTTCGGAACCGAACCGACCCATATATATATATATATATATATATATATATTATTTAAATATTTTATATATAATATATTTTATAAAATTTAAACCTAAATTGGATTAAGGTATTACACCCCACCCCCACCACACCCCCCAAAATTTTTAAAAATTTTTCTTGCCACACCCACACCCCACCCACCCTCTACCCCCTCCCCCCCTCCCCAATTTTTTTTCGTCACCCCCACTCCACCCCCCCCCCCCAATAATTTTTTTTTATTATTTTTTTTGTCGAAAAATCATTTTTTTCCAAGCTTCATTAACTCGAGATGCATGGTTCAGTTTTATAATATGCATTGTTCTGTTTTGTAATATGTCATGTTTATTGACACAATATGCATGATATTTCTTGCCACCTCCACCTACCCACCCCACCCCACCCCCATCCCTAAACAAAAAAATGAACTATGCATATTGCAAAACAGAACAATGAATATTATAAAAAAATTTAAAAAAAATTGGGGGAGGGGTGGGAGGTGGCGAGAAAAAAAAATTGTTGGGGAGAGGAGTCGGTGGGGGGGGGGGCGAGAAAAATTAAAAAAAATTGTGAGTGTGGGTGGGGGGGGGTGGGGTGTGGGGTGGGGTGGCGAGAAAAAAAAAATTCGGGGAGGGTGGGTGGCGAGAAAATAAAAAATAAATAAAAAAATATAAAAAATTGGGGTTGGGTTGGGTGGTAGTGGAGGTGGCAAGAAAAATTAAAAAAAAAATTACTAGTAAATGTTAATTTAGTAAAACAAAATAATTTCATTCCATTCCTAGAATTTATTTTAGCTACCAATCATAGGAATGGAATCAAACAAGGAATTACAATTCCATTCCTTTTGTATTCCTTATGCATACCAAGCAAAGGAATCACCAAGGTTTGTCATTCCTTTCCCCCCTTCATTCCATTCCTACCTTCATTCCATTCCACCCTCATTCCATTCCATCATACCAATCACCTCCTAAGTGCTCGTTTGATTCAAGTAGAGGAATGATGAGGGAATGGAATCAAATAAAGGGATGGAATGGTAACAATAACTATTACTTTTATTGAGTGTTTGGTTTAACAATGAAAATGAATCACTAATAAGGAATTCCCTTTCTTTTGTTTCTCCTCTATTTTGAGGATTAACAAATTGAGTGATTGAATTACCTTCAAGTAAGGGTAATGGTTAACTCATTACCCAAACCAAACAAAAAATAATTGATTCAATTAATTAAATCCCTTTCCAACATCCAAAAAACACCCAACCAAACATGGGCTAAGAGAGCTTGAAAAGTATTTGGCAAAATAAGTTCCTAATCAGGTTATAAGCTGTAAAATAAAGCTCCAATAACTTATAAGCTCCCCAAAAATAAGTTCCTTAACCTCAACTTATTATTTTATAATCTTATAAGAAACAATTATTTTACAAAAATAATCTTATTATGATTTGTTATTTCCATCATATATATTTTAATTTCCTCTCTTTACAATTTTCTCTTTCTAATTAGGATTTTTCTCTCTCTAACTGACAAATCTCTCTCTAGCTTTTAAGCTCGATTATTCAAATATTTTGACAACCTATAATAAGCTTTTGAGACATATTTTACTAACTCTTGAAATATTTTATAAGTTGTTGGAGCTCATGAGCTCTCTAAAATAAGCTTAGCCAAACACCCCCTAAGCTTTCTGAGTAGTTATTTTATGATTTAGCAAATGGCGTGTGCATGCATACAAGTCGTAGGACTCAGAAAGTGATCCATTAAAATGATGATTTTCAAGAAATGCAGCCACTATCTACATATAGGCATAGCCACATAAGGCATTGATTTGTTAATTTTCTTATCTGCAGGTTCTTCTGAGTTACGGGACATACACAAACTTGGAGCTTCTCGAACATTATGGGTTCATTCTGCAGGAAAACCCAAATGACAAGGCTTTTATTTCCTTGGAAAGTGAAATGTATTCCCTTTGTTCGTGGCCCAAAGATTCATTGTATATTTCTCAAGGTGGCAAGCCGTCTTTTGCCCTCCTCTCCACTCTCCGTTTGTGGGCAACTCCTGTTGGCAAGCGACGATCAGTTAAGCACATAGCATACTCAGGGCAACGAATCTCAGTCGAGAATGAGGTTGCAGTAATGGAATGGACAGCCAAGAGATGCCAGGTGGTGTTGAGCAGTTGCCTGACCTTAATAGATGAAGATATGCAATTGCTGCATATCATCGACAAAATTCGAGAATGTAGTGGAGAGGCAGAGACTTCATCCCTGGCTTTACGTGATGAGATTGGTGCCTTCTTGGAGATGAATACTGTTACGAGTGGGGAACTGCCTACAAAGACAATAAGGTCGATTACAAGGTGGAGGTTGGCTGTTGAGTGGAGATACAAGTACAAAAGAATTCTATCTGATTGCATTTCACATTGTGCCAAGACTTTGGATAATCTTTCCGCTCCATGAAGAATTTTTTTATGTTTTCTTCCTGTTGAATGTTGTAACTTGTAATTGCTCTTTACTCACTCTAGAGAACTATGAAATGCGTCTTACAAAATATAGAAACCTTAGTTAATAAGATTAAATGCATATATTATCTATATATTATAAAAGAGCAGTATAACGGCTATTTTTTTCCACCAAAATTTCTATGTCCTCATTTTTCTTTTTTATTTTGATTCTTTTATAAAAATCGTCAACTTTGATTAATAAAAGGATATTCAGCATGGATGTTAAATTAAAGATAACGAAAAGATCTTTAATTTGATATAAAAATTATAAAAAATAAATTTAAAACGAATAAGTTATTATCAATTAAAGTTATAAAATTATTATTTTTCTCTCTCTCATCATTTATCTCTCCTTTCTCTTTTATAATTTCATTTAATTATCAATCAAAATCAATGAAAATCAATTAATTGGCAATTGAAAATACAAAATTGAAAATTTATATATTTTCGAATTCATGTTTTTTATTGAAATTATGTCGTGGATAATTTTAATTTTTTATTTAGATTTATATTTATATTTAAATTATATATATTTAATATACATATATATATATATATATATATATATATATATTTAAAATGTTGTTCAATTTTCATACTAATTGTGCAATCGCACGAGTGGACGTGTGCTAGTTATGCTAAAATTGCAGTGAAATACACAAGGTTTAGAACTGATGTTGCACACATTCATTGAAATTTAAAATAAATGTCAAGTTTAATTTTATTTTTATTTTTCCCCATCATTTATAATTCACCCTAAATTAAAAAAAAAAAAAAAAAAGTTCCTACCACAACTTAACACAAAATGCACACATCCACCTTATCAGTTATCATCATCATCTTCATATCCTTAGGGTGGTTGTAAATTTATCATGAAAAAAAGTAGGCATAAAAGAAATTTCTCCCGTTAAATTCCATTTTTCTTTTTTCTTATTTTCTACAAAATTGAATTTCACAATGTCTCATTCTTCTTTTTTACTTCAATGAAGGATAATTTTGTAACATAAAAAATAGTGGGATAATATTATCCCCTCTTGAAGTGGAAAGAAAAAATGAGAAATGGTGAAATTTTCTTTGGAGTGAAGTTTTTTGTTTGTTGTTAGTGCATTAATTTTCACTTGTTCTTAAGATTTCACGAAAAATATAGTTCTCATTATAACTAAATATAGGGAGATGTTCAAATAAGAACTATTCCTTCCGTTTCCTAAAATTATGCATGGTTGACTCTGACATAGATTTTAATAAAAAGTTGTTTGTAGACTTGTAGTAATGATAGTGGAGAAATGGTTCCACATTGAGAGTATTGTTAAGCAGATTGTGGGTAAATTGGGTAAAATTGTAAGAATTATGTGTGGGGTAGTGTCCAAAAATAAAGTATGCATAAATTTGAGGGACATACCAAAAAGGAAAGGTATGCCTAAATATGGGGGATGAAGGGAGTATTATATAAAATAAGAACGAATAATCATTTTCAGTCATTTGATCATTAAAATCTACGGTAAATGAATCATCTTGCTAGATGAATGCATAACTTGAATTTGAATTTGAATTTTGGAGAAAATAACAATTTGTTTTTTTCTTGAATGCATTACACTTATCACCTTGCATTAATTTTAATAATTGATGTATTGTTCCATTGTTCTAACAAAAATGGAGTTTTAATTATAACCATTTCCTATATAAGGTTGGGTTAACATACATATCGCTATAAATTGATTCAATGGGAATACTATCTTTTGTGATAAATTAGAATGAATCTAGAATGTGAGATATTTAAAATCACATAACTGATAGTTATTCGAATTCATCATGTGAAATGAAAATAACGAATAAGTCAATAAAATTTATGAATAAATCAAAGTATTGCACGAAAGCATGAGATTATTAACTTTCGTGAGAATGAGAATAACAAAGAAGCCAGTATAAATTCATAAATAAGCTTATTGTAATGGCACGTATAGCCGTAATTTAGTTAATTGATGAAATTTTCGCCCCTCTAGGATTTAAACCAAACTTTGAATATCTATTCGTGTATTACAAACAATTTATTCATATAAATTCTCATTCTCAGGGAAAAATAACATTTTCACTTAATCCAATATATTTACAAACAATTTATTCATATGAATTCTAATTCTCATGAAAAAATAATATTTTCACTTAATTCAATATATATATATATATATATAAAGAGATTTGTTATGTAAATTTAATCATTTAATATAAATAAAAAAATTATACAAACTTTCTAACCAAAATATTGATATGAATATATCCATAATATAACGAGATTAAATTGAGAATTGAGATAAATAAGAATGAAAAAAGTACAGATCGATGATTGACTTATATTTTTATATTATTAGTTTTGATAATTTTATATAGGTTCTTCAATTTATGATGATCACTAAAAATTCAATGTGGAATTCAATATTTTAAAAAATATATGAAATATATGAATAAAATGATGTAAGAGATGCTATGTAGGATCCAAATTAAGAGAGCTCGAATTACTAATCATATTATACGATATAATAATACAATAATTGTTAGAGTTAATTTACAACTCTCATAATTATTTGTTCAATTTGAATAAATCCTTGATTTTATCGTCTTCGTTAATTGAATTAATAAGAGCATTAATATAAGATATTTTTGGATATTATAAAGAAGGGATTAGAAGAAAAAAATCAGCCAAGACTTGATCTTCCTATTATTTAGAGATATTGATTATTATCTTAACCAACAAATATATTTTGGCTCCAATAATATCTAAGAAGTCAATTAATAAGAGCATTAATATAAGATATTTTTGGATATTATAAAGAAGGGATTTGAAGAAAAAAATCAGCCAAGACTTGATCTTCCTATTATTTAGAGATATTGGTTATTATCTCAACCAACAAATATATTTTGGCTCCAATAATATCTAAGAAGCCACGATTCATACTCCATATGGGATCCTCTGTCCCGGAATATTGTGTGTACCACGTGTACCACTCTTCATTTCTTTGTTTTATAAATTATTTTTTATAAAAATAAAAATTATTATTATATTATAAACTCTAATTAGTATTTATCATTGAAAAATTAAAATTTAAAAAATTATATACCCTAACTTTGAATTAATGAACCCAAATAATCTATTATTAATTCAAATAAATATAAAAAAATAATTATAAATCCTAAATGGATGAGTGAACCCTTGTTAATTATCTTTATATTATATAAAAGCATAATAAATAAAATTGAATAAAAAATAATTTAAAAATATAAAAAAATGAAAAGTGATACACGTGGTATACAGTATATTTTGGCCATTTGCTCGACCATTGATTGAATTACGAACTACGGAAAAATGCTCTCTGTCACGAAAACCCTAGGTCCGATACCCCGCTGACTTCGCCGGTGTCTCTCCGGCGCCATGACCTCTTCCTCTCATGGCGGCTCATCTCTTATTTCGAGTTCTAAAGGTTTCCCGAAAGTATCTTCTAACTTTGATAATCCCCACTCTTGCGCCGGCGGTGGGGCTTCCGCCTTGGCAGTTCGTCAATCCAAGAAAGACTCCCACCCTCCTTCTGTTGGCGGCTCGATAATTCCAGCCGCTGAATCACCTTCGGGGGTTAAAGAGGCTCCTCCTGTTATTGAGCCGCCGCCAATTAGGGTTTCACACCCTAACCCTAATCCTTACACTAAGGAGAAGGGTTCTCAAGATAACCCTAAATCCCGAAGCTTCAAGGCAGCGATGCTGGGCAACCGCAGCCCTAAACCTCCGGAGGTTTTCGTCCACGGGCTCAACGCGGTTCATCCCACGATGATCAACGGCCATCGCTCTGTTGAGATGCCGGAAAGTCTTTATCAGGAACGCATGCAAACTTATACTTTTGCACTTCATGCCAGACTGATTCTTCGCAAGGGAGATCTACCTCGTTTTGCAGCAGACATTCATGACGAGCTCGTTAGCATTTGGCAGCCCTCTCTACCGATCCGTGTCATCCCTTTAGGTCGCGGGTTTTTCTCTCTCATTCTCTCGTCCATGGATGACTACGCTAAAGCTAAGTTACATCATTCGTTGAAACTTCGTAATGGTTTACTTATTATCAAAGATTGGTCACCAAAATTCGATCCTTATAAGCAGAATTCTTCTCTTTCACAAGTATGGACTCGAATTTACTATCTGCCTCATGATTTTTGGCACCCTGAGTTTCTCACTGGAATTGCTCGTGCGATCGGCACACCTATCAAAATTGACGGTCCTACCTACAACGGCGATGTGGGTCATTTTGCTCGAATCTTGATTGAGATTGATATCTCGAAGGAGCTCATTTACACCATACCGGTCAGCCGAGGCTCGGATTGTTTTGATATCGAATTTAGTTATGAGAATCTTCCTCACTTCTGTGGTTTTTGTCATATGATTGGTCATTCGGTCACGCACTGCCGGCGGCGGCCAAAATCTGCTCCAACAGAGGATGCTCCTCCTGACTCGGATAAAGGAGGAGATAGCAGTGGACGGAAAAATGATGGTTTCACTATGGTAACTCACAAGAAAAATCACAAGCAGCCACAGTGGCGAAATTCTGGAAAGAGCAGCAACCCTATTGCAAGGGATAGAGATGATGAAAAGGACACGCAGGCTACTCATGAAATGGGGCGAGTTTCTGGGAGCAAGGAGGGAGTTCCTCTCGGTTCTGGCACTTCTCAAATACCTGGCGGGCGCGCTGTGGCTACTGCTCATTCGGAGCCTGCTTCTTCGACCACCTTTCCGCAGACGCAGCCTCAACACGTTACTTGCGATGCTGCTCAAAACACGTCTGGTCCGGATATTCTAGCATCCCTCAGGCAGCCGGTGCACAACTCGGTTTTTGATCGCCCAGTTAATTATGGGGAGGATGACCAGCCTACTGTTGCTATTCCTTCGCCTGAACGGGCAACTCCCACGGCGGTTCCTGCAATAGCCACGGTTGCCATGGGTTCTATAACAGAGGTTGCTTCTCATTCCCCACAACCAACGGTTACGAATACTGTTTTAGTTACACAGATTGATACTGTCTGCCCAGATATGGCTAAGATTGTGACGCCAGAGACGTTGGTGGGGCATCGAGGCCGAGGGCGTCCAAAGGGGGCTACCAAGAAGGGGAAAGTTTCAGAATCCTCTATTAAGCACCGGCTCCAGCGTATAATCAAGAATGGTATGTCTACAGATTTTCAAAAAGCAGCTGGCCTTGCTGCGGGTGCCGTATTACAGGGAACCGTGCCGACTGAGTTCTTGAACAAAGTGCAAAATGCTCAAGCTGAAGGCAGAATTATGCAGAATTTTGTGGTTCACTCTCAGTCTGATGCAGCTCGAGCTATGTCGGCTGTGGCTGGAGGTGTAATGTCTCATTCTCCTCCTGACACTGTTCGGCCTAAGAAAAAATGGGGAGACATGTTGGACGATGAAGACTCTTTGGATGGAGACGTTTGTTTTTTCTCGGGTCCTCTGTGATCCGGTCCTTTGTTGCATGTGCTCTCATGGTTTTTTGATCCTTTTTTCTTTTTTCTTTTCTGCAGTTAGGGGTTTTTGTTTCTTTTTGAGCTCTCTTTCCTGAGGCTCACTCATTTGTCTGCGCCTGTGCTTTCAAGGGTTTTCTGCTTTTTTTTTCAATAAACTTTCCATTTCAGCAGGTATACAGTATATTTTGGGACAAAGGATCCCATTTATTCATACTCACGGTTCCAAAGCATACATTGCATATATAAAAAGTAGCAAAGATTAGTGTATTCATCACCAGCCCATACAATGCAAATTACAAGTGCTGAATTCGCAGGATTAAAGAAGCTACATTGTTTCAACATCAACCTCAACATCTAGTCTATCGTATTTTGAGTGGAAGAATCGTATGTCTAAGACTAGATGATAGATTTATATGTTTGTGATCTATAGATTAGCTTTGTTAAATGTGTACTTGTTGCTAACATTGTTGATAGGATTATAAGAAATTCTATTGAGTAGTTTCGTGTAGTTCATTGTAAAATGAATTTTTACAATGAAGTCACACTTGCAATTAATTAACATTGCAATATAAAATTAATCCATTATGCGTACTTTACTCTTTCATTGCTTACTGTTATTAGGGGTGAGCAAAAATCAAACCAGATAACCAATCATTTTTAGTTCGACTCGGTTCAAAGAAGTTTGAGTCGATTTTCGGTTCAATTTTATTAGGGAGAACGGACCAAATTTTAGTTCGATTTTAATTACGAATCAAAAAATAAATACATTTTTTGATAGTTCAAGATATAAAGTAGGAATTTTGAAAAAGAAAAAAGAATAATTAAATAGCACAAGCATCCTAATGTTTAGAACGAAAAACAAACAAAGTCCATAACCGTGTTATTATGACACCACTTTTAAATGATATGATTAATTATCTTAATAGCATATAGTATTTCATATTTGGACATGAACCTTTCATTCATTTTAAATATCAATAGCATGCGCTCTCTGCGTTCTCCATTTATTTCTATTTTACAGTAGAATTTGTAAATGCAGCTCCAACCTTCTATTCTATTTTATATAGAGTAAAAATAAATTATTTCATAACATTCTTATTTATTTATCCATATAGGGGACATTTACTTTTACTTTGCATGATTGAGTATTTTTATACTCAAAAGTAGGATTACTCCAATCCCACATTTTTGATGGGATAAGAATTAAGCAAAACTAACTTGAAAGATAAAAATAATCAAGGACTTTGGGATATCCCAAAGTTACAATTCATCAAAGTAAACAAGGCATTATCCTTATTATTTTTATCCACCAAAGTAAGCACCCCCTAATAGTATATTCAAGACCAAGCATTTTAAACTCTACCGGTGAGCACTCTTAGAAAGTTGATCTCGATTTATTTGGGTAGCACAAATTCAAGATAGGGTTGCTATTAACTGGGTAGTGCTGCTACGACGATTAAATATTCTCCATACAATTCATATATATAAAAATATTTGACGAGGAAAAATTATTAATAAGGAAAAGAAATCTGAGATGACTTGGAAACAATTTCTTTTTTGCTCGTAAAAAACTCACTAGAAAAAACAAGTCGACCATGGTAAAATATTTCGATCTTGCCCATAGAATTGTAGATAAAAATAAATTTGTATTTATAGTTGATAAGAATTTTGGCTTGGATTTTCACCACGAATTGAGAAAATATAAGAGCGCTCAGTTATTTAAGCGTCGAACCATGAGAGGAAAAATTCTTCACCTCCATTAAAATACTTACAATAGCTTTAAAATAATACTCCTATATGAATTAAATAAATTTATAACGCTTAGGTGCATAATAAATACCAACGTAGATAAAATGTCAATGATCATAAGAAAACTTTTATTTCTTGCTTGTAAAAGCAGGAAAAAAATAGACTTTTTCTGCGCAAAACTAATGAAAATAAATTTGAATTTACATAAAAAGATGGATCAAAATTTTGGCTTGAATTTCCTCAAAAGAGAAATACAAGGGCACTTATTTCAACGTCGAATCATTTGGGGAAAAATTCATCACCTCCTCCATCCAAAAAATTAATTCATCTATCTTATTCATCACCTCCTCCATCCAAAGAATTAATTCATTTATCTATTATTGAATTAATTCATTTATCTTTGACAATAATGTATGGTAAATCATTTCAGAATTCAATAAATTTATTCCTATTTTCGCTCGTAATGCAAGAAAAAAAATACAATTTCTACTCAAAACTAATGAAAATAAATTTGAAATTAGATGGATCAGAATTTTGGCTTGGATTTTCTCCACTAAGGGAGAAAATATAAGAGCGCTCAGTTATTTCAGCGTCGAATCATCTGGGGAAAAATTCATCACCTCCATCCAACTAATTGATTACAATATTTCAGACATTGTATATGCTAACGCAGTTCAATATTCAATTTTATTATGTTCATGTGAATATAAATTAAGAGGCAGATAAGTGACAATAGCGACGAGAAAATTTTTCTTTATTGCTCGTAAAACAGAACAGAACTTTTTTTTTCCTATCATACACTAATGAAATTGAATTTATATAAAGAAATGGATCAGAATTTTGGCTTGAATTTTCTCCACAAAGAGAGAAAACATAAGAGCGCTCAGTTATTTCAGCGTCGAATCATCTGGGGAAAAATTCATCACCTCCATTTTACAATTCATAATTTAATAATTTTATTAGACAGATGGACTAAGCTAGATCAATTTGAAACATAATACTTAAATACTTATATTTCAATCATTGTAAAAAAAAAACTTATATTTCAATCGATAAAAACCTTCCCTGGTGTTACCAGACGAATAAGGAACGGAAGATTTGATAATTAAAACTAAAGAAAACGTAGCAATATACAAATTTGAGTTGATAATAAGAGATGGATCAGAACTTTGGCTTGGATTTTCTCCACAAAGGGAGAAAATAAAGGAGCGCTCAGTTATTTCAGCGTCGAATCATCTGGGGAAAAAATCATCATTTCCATCTCTAAAGAAATCGTTCCACAAACCAGAAGAAAACTAAATGATAGTATTTAGAAAAGACGAGAAAATTAGAATGAAATTTCACCAGTTCTGATAGGATAAAGCTCGAAAAAGCGAGCTCTGATAGAAATGCAGAAGCAGGTAGAGCAAAATTTTGCGTCGGCTCATACGCAACGCCCATTGAATCAATGGCGCTGGTAATCAGTATTTCGACGCACGTATACACAAAAGATGAGAAAATTAGCTATAGCAACTGAAGAATTCGAAATCAAAAAGTGCGTAACAATCAGGAGATCGATTCAAGACGGGTAGACAGCAGTCGGCGGCAGATCTGAGGCACTCGCCATTAATCGTGCGATGTGAGAGATAAAAGAGGGTTAGATTATATATAGGCGTGAAGAAGGAGGCGGAACTAAGGTTTTGCCAAAACCCTAATTTAGAATTGGGGGGTCGGACGATTTTTTTTTTAAAAATAAATTAATAGTAATATAGTACTCCCTCAGTCCCAAACGAAATGTCCCATTTCTTTTCGGCACGGAGATTAAGAAATATTAAATTGCGATTTTATTAGAAAAAGAAAAGAAAAAGAAACCTAAAAACAACCCTTGAAAGCACAGAAGAAACAGACTAAGGGTCGAGCCTCATTAAAACCTTTCCACAGAAAACCCAGTGGGGAAAACCGTGAAAAAGAAAAAGAGTACTCATCTAAAAAGCAAAAGAGGAAAAATAGGGAAGAGCGGAAGGGAAAGTTTCCGGAACTCCGGCCTAACCATCGTCCCCAAACAATCCCGGCTCTTACCCAGCGAAAAGAAGCTACACGGCCGGTTAGGCGCCGTCGCCGTGAGCTGGAACAAACTCAAATAAAAAATAAAGAAAACTATACGGTCGGTTATACGCCGTCGCCGTAAACACGAAGATTAAGAAATATGTATAAAGTAGATAAAGTAGGTTTGTAGAAATTATTTAAATATTAATTATAGAGAGAAAGTGTATTGTTTTGCCAAAAAAGGAAACATGACATTACGTTTGGGACAGCCCAAAAAGGAAAACATGACATTTCGTTTGGGACGGAGGGAGTATTAAATAAAGAAATTTAAAGAACGGGTTATAAAAGACTTGAACCCAAGACCTTTGACTTTATGCATTATGTGAACCATTTTTGTATAAGATAAATGAAATTTATTATCTAATTATTCATATTTACTTTACTTACAATAAAACTAATAAATAAATAATTACATAGATATAAATTTAGGGATGTCAATCTAGCCCGAAACTCGTGGGCTGGCCCGATTAACCCGACATCCGAGAGGGTTAGGGTTGAATATTTTAAACCCGATAAAAATTACAGCCCGATTAGCCCGTAACCGAATATCCTGGCACCCGATAGGGTCGGCCCGACTAACCCGATGGGCTAGCCCGAAACCCGAATACTTAATACTCCCTCCGTCCCACTGTATCTGAGACTCTTTCTATTTTGGGCGTCCCACTGTAAGTGAGACTCTTCCTTTTTGGGTAAATTTTTTTCCCTTTAAACACCTTTTCACTTTTTCACCTATACACAAAATACACATTTCTTAATTCTCGTGCCCAAAAAAAATGTCTCACTTACAGTGGGACGGAGGGAGTATTAGATATTTAGATATAAAAATAAAAAAATGATAAAATATTATAAAGTCTCGTCATTTCACTTTTCTGTATTTTTGAGATGCATTGATTCTATAAATTCAAACTATTGTTGGATATTTTATTATTTTTTTGTTAACAAAGTTGAACATTTTATTGTTATCAAATTAGTTTATATGTTATGTAATCTTGATGTTTTTTTCAATATCTTATGTTTTTGCATTTCATGCTTGCTATATAATTTATATCTTTGATTTATATGTATATTTTATACATTATACATTATATCATTAAAAATAACAAAATACAAATGATTATTTTATTTTTACACATTTAAGCTGGGGCTAGCCCGAAACCCGAACGTTTAGGGTTAGGGTTGAAAATTTATAACTCGAAAAAATTCTCAGCCCGATTAGCCCGCACCCGATTAGCTCGAAACCCAATAGAATTGGCCCGAAACCCGGTAGGTTGGCCCGATTGACATCCCTAGATATAATCCATACAAATAAATAATAAAATGGTTTGATTCAAAAAAGTACATACACTAAAAATGAAAATTAATAAAAAATGATGTAAGGACTGTATTATAGGGTTTTTAAAATTTTACGACTTAACTCTTTATTAATTAAAAAGGATTGGATTCCAATTTAAAATAATAATAATAATAATTAACGAGTTAAACAAATAATTCAATGAAAAACAATCCATTGACGACGCGCAACAGCTGAGTCGCGGCGACCCTCACGGCGATCCAGCCGACGACCACCGTCTCAAGAAGACATTTTGGCCTGTGGGTGGCGACCCATGAGGCGATTGCCGGCCGGATCGCCGAAGTCGTTGTTTTCCACGCATTTTTTGAATTTTTGGGCTATTATCAGTATTTTCAAATTCTGTACTATATTTATCCCATGTGCCTGTATATATGTCATTTTCTTGACATATTAGACACATTTCTTCACCTTTCTTCTTCTTCTTCTTCTTTTTCATATTTTTTCAATTTTAAACTTAAAACTTTATTGTTTTCAAAGATTATAATCCCTCCATCCCATAAATAATGGCACGTTTCTTTTCGGCATGGAGATTAATGAGTGTTGAATTAGGGAGAAAAGTTGTAGGGACCACCTATTTAACCATTGAATTAGTAAAAGTAATTGCAAGCATTAAAAATAGGGACCACTTTTATTTTTTTCACAAATTCAATATTCTTTTAATTTTATTCTAATTTCGGTACCTGCTAAGTTCATTTTTTTTGTTTAGTAATTTCTGGCAGCACTTTAAAATTGAAGAAAGTTCTGTTTTTTAAAAAAAAATTCGGTACCTGACTAAGTTAATTTTTTTAAAAAAAATTTCGGTACCAGCTAAGTTTATTTTTATTTTTAAATTTTTGGTACCTGCTAAACACTAGTGCGCTAATACAAAACTGAAAAAAAAAATTGAACACACTTTTGCTCATATCAAATCTGTCACCAAAAAGAAATCAACATACTTAAACAATTTTGCAACACAACTTTTCATTGAAATTTTCACTGAATTCGAATTTCCCTCTCAATACAACCAAAAGTGAGCTATAAATACTTCACCATGGCAGATTCAGTTTTACCATTCAATACTTCATATTTTACAAACAAAAAAAGAAAGTGAAAATGAGGAGAAATGATCTAACTAATGATGAAAGTAACACTATTGTTCAATTCCTTCTTCAAGATAGCAAAAACGGCAAGCCGAAGAGAGGGAAAATCCAAGAAGCCATCGTCAAGTTTGGAAGCCCGAGGCGAACCGTGAGTCGGCTTTGGGCTGCGGTAAAAAAACAACAAGAAAGAGGTGAGCATATTCATTCGGCAAGTATGAAAATACATCGACCACATCGAAAGAGAGTGCAAATCGACCTAGAGCTAATTTCCAGCCTGGAATTAAGCAAAAGATCAACGATTCGCAGGCTTGCAGGTGGCATAAATTGCAGTAAAAGCACAGTGGGTCGATGGATAAACAAATGATTGATCAAAGCTCACACAAGTGCAATTAGACCCGACCTAACTGCTCCTAACAAGCTTCTACGTCTGCGATTCAGCCTTGAAGTCATCGAATACGACCGTATTCTCAAGGTACTTCAGTTTAAAAATATGCACAACACTGTGCATATCGACGAGAAGTGGTTTTACATCATAAAAACAAATCACAGGTTCTACTTAACCCCTGAAGAGGCAGAACCACACAGAACATGCAAGTCAAAGAAATTCATCAAGAAAGTGATGTTCATGTGTGCGGTATGTAGGCCCATATTTGCAGAAGATGCCAGCGTGTTATTCGACGGAAAAATAGGGATTTTTTCGTTTACAGAAATGGTGCCTGCTAAAAGGAACGGCAAGAACAGAGAAGCTGGAACTCTGGAGTTAAAACCAATCCAGAGCATAAGAAAGCCAGTGATCAAGGAATGCATATGTATTTTGCATTAATTTCTGCATTTCAAGTTAATTTATAATGAAAGAAGTTGTTTATGCACAGATGGTACCAACCATAAAGAGAAAATGGCCAGAATTTGCAAGCAAAGTTATTTTCATTCAACAAGACAATGCAAGGCCTCACATCAAGGATGATGATCCAGATTTTAGGCAAGTTGCAAGTTCTGATGGCTTTGACATTAGGATTGTTCATCAACCCCCCAACAGTCCAGACACAAATATCAACGATTTGGGATGGTTTAGAGCAATTCAGAGCTTGCAAACAGAAAGTGTGTGCAACAATGTGGAGGATCTAGTGGCTGCAGTTGAGAAGTCATTTGAAGACCTCTCACCTACTACTCTAAACAATGTGTTTTTGAGTCTTCAAGGATGCATGGTGGAGATTTTAAAGGTGAAGGGTCATAATGCATATAAAGTACCACATATGAAGAAGGGCACACTCATTAGGCAAAATCAACTTCCAATTAATTTGGAAGTGCCTAATGAGTTAGTGAAGGAATGCTTGCAATATCTTATTGACAATAGATGTGAGGAGGGCATGGACCATCTAATGAATGATCTAGGCATAGGATCCATATCATTAGATGGAATTGAATACCTAATGACTAACTTAGGTATTCAAGAGCCATGAAGTAGTTTAGGGTGATTTTGAGGGCTGCATTTTGAATAGCAATAGATTGCATTATGTAATAGCAAGAGATTGCATTTTGAGGGCTGTAATTGGATACCTACTGACTGCATTTTGTAATTAGAATTGGTTTTGAGGGCTAAGTATTGGAATGAATGAAATTTATTGAAAACTATGGGCACACAAGACACAAGATGGCAATGGCACACAAGGCACAAGATGGCAAAGGCACAAACTGCCACACAGGGCTAAAGCACACACAAAGCCATTCAAGGCCTAAGCACACAAAGCCACACAGGGCGAATAACACACTGCCACACAGGGCAAATAGATCAAAGCTCACACAGGGCATAAAATACACTGCCATACAGGGCTAAAGCACCAAATAAGGCACAAGCAACAAACAACAGATCATAGCCAACAAGTTAGGAGCATATAAACATCTCATACTATCATCCATAGCAATCATTGATGATTCAAATACCAAAACATAGGTGAGCAAAGTTTTATCATCTCAAAACCAAAGTAATCCATCGCCCAATAATCAGGAACAACATGCAATTATCAATTAAGCTTTAACACAGCAAGAACAGTAGGTAAATTGGCAGATCTCACCCAGAATAAGCAAGGTAAATATATCTTCAACATGGAAAGCTCAGCCGGTGTGTAAGCTAGCAACCACTCACCGGACACAACATCATCCCATGATTCCTCACATAGTAAAGAAGGTAGATCAGTGTTAGTAACTTTAGAATCATGTGGTGAAGGCCTCGATTTTTCAGAAGGGAGTGAAGCCCTTACATTTTGAGAAGGCTGCCGATGGATTTTTGAAGGCCTACGGAAAATCGACCTCATAGGCATTTGGAAAACTGTAGCCATGGGTGAGTCCGGAACAACGCCGACTCCTGGAGTGGCTTCCGACTCATCGAATCGGACAGAGCCTTCTCCAGCCACCGGTGAAGGCCACAAACTCAGGAGAGAGACTTCAAGCCACGATTCCAGGAAATCCGTCTCCGGCACCGAGCCCCAATCGCACGGATCTTCACTGTTAGGGACGAACTCACCGCTCAGGTAACCGACCAACTGAATTTTCGTCATCGTGGCTTCAAACAAGAACGGAGAAGCGGTGGAAATCGGTGAAAATTGACGGCTCACGGTGAAGATCGGTGAAAATGGAGGCAACACACGGTGGAGATCGGTGAAAAGAGAGGCCGTGCACGGTGGAGATCGGTGGTAAGTGAGGCGGCGCCTCTTGAAGATGGCAATGGAAACTAGGGTTTGATGAAGGGACTCCCCAATTCAGAAGAGAGAGAGTGAAATAAAGAGGCTGCGTTTTTTTTGTTTTTTTGTTGCCTTAATTAGTGTTAAATTCAATAGTTAATTAAACATCTTTGAAGCCCTAATTATTTCTATAAAAGGAAACATGCCATTATTTGTGGGACAACCCAAAGTGGAAAACAAACCATTATTGGGACGGAGGGAGTATTTATTTTCCTGCAAAATTCAAGACTTGAAGAAGGTGAATGTCGAGGAGCCCCCACTTGAGGCATTGCATGGCAAGAATGAGAATGAAGTTGTCTCTCCCAAGAAACAGAGTAATGAAGTGGAGATAATTCCATCGGCAAATGAGTGTTGCGCCGAGCTGCCTATGAAGCTAAGAAGAAGGATCTGGGTAGCTTCACTATGGGTGCGAGATTGGAGGAAATCGATTTCCCAATGTTTGATTAGCCCATGTTTGGATTCGAAAGAGATTCAATTAATTGATGAATCCATGATTTATTGTTTAGTTTGAGCAATGAGTTAATCATTATCTTTATTTGAGAGTAATCCAATCAACAAATTTATTACCTTTACAATACAGGAGACACAAAATAAAGGAAATATCTTACTTAGTGCTTTGTTTCACATAAATCTAGAATTTTTTGTAAAAGTTCGCAACTTTCAGATAAGATTTATTTGCCATCTATATATTATATAAAACAAGAGTTTAACGGTAACAAATTCCCGGCAAATCTTTTGACAGTTTTTTTCAATTCAAAATTGTAGACATGTTCAAAAAAACGTGGTGTTGATCTACAAAAAAAGAAGTGGAGTTCAGCATCCACAAACAAATTCATTCTAACATCTTCAAATCAAGAATTTTGTTCAAATTTCGGATCTCACTTTTTTTATTTATTAAAAGATGCTTGATTTCCATAATATTTTCCTAATTATGCACAAGATTTAACATCAATCCACAAAGATATTATACAAAAGGCAAAATTTTTATTAAAATAAAAAAGAACTATGCACCGATGACTGCAAAAATCATGAACGAAGACGGCTCGATCACTGGCGACACCTTTTCGGTACGGAATCTCCTCCAGCTGTTAGATCGGCTCTTCTTGATCGTCAATCCGGTGAGAGGCGGCGACAATTTCTACAGTGTGGTGGCTGCCAGATCTTGCTTATTCTTTCTGCGGCTGTTGCTCTCCTTGACGCAGGAAGAAAAGAAGAAAAAGAACGCAAGATGATGAAAAAAAGAAAAACGCAAGATGATGAACAAGACGCAGCGGCGTTGGATTGGGATGACCGAATGGGTGAAGTATAATTGTATTAGGGCTTTTCATTATTTTGCATTTTATATTCTGTATTTGTAACACTCGGCATTTTCACTAGTATGTATTATTAATATTATTTTCTATTTTCTATTTTCTATTATCTAAAAGAAGAAAGAGAAGTAGAATCACAGAGATGAGATGGGATATTATTATAATATCCTGAGCTATTAATTTGCATCCTTTATTAATTTTATTCTTTGAAGCAAGTTTGTAATTCCTAGTAAATGGATTATTTTATTATTTTCAGAGATGAGAATGGTGATAAATACAAAATATTATTAGTCGACTTATCGCTCGACTAATTGAAGTGACAGATGTTATTTAATTATTTATCTATGAGCTTCCTTATTTTAATAGTGATGACTCAATATTATTGTTATTATTATTTCTTAATTATTGAGAATATTTATCTAAGTGTGTTTTTGGAAGAATTTCTTTTATTTATACATTAAGGTATATATATTTTTCCATTAAGATAAAATAAGGTATGCACATATATTTAATATTTTTCTCCCTCAAGTGGGCCGATCAATAGGCCACCAAATTGGACTCTCAAATATATGGTATCAAATGTTTTTATTTACTGCACAATTCCCAATATAGAATGGATGTATAATTAAATAGGTGTAGTGGTATTTGAAGAAATCTCATTTTTCTTGTTCTCAAAACTATCGACTATTTTCCCCAAAAACAGAAGCATCGCCTTCTTTCTTCAAGTTGAAAATCGTAGAGAAATCTCGAGGCAATAGCTGTACTATTTGAAAGAAAAGGTGAATTCTTTGATTCTATATCTATTTGTGATTTTAGCTTGAAGAAAAGTTATGTATTGACTTCTAGGGTTTCGAAAATTTGGGGATTTCATACTAGAGTTGAAGTATGATTTCGATATTGAGATATATTATGTTTTTGATGGTCCTAAGCATGATTATGGTGGCTAATTGTGTTAATTCTCACTTGATTTTAGTTTTGCTCAAGTTAATATGAACCCTAGGTTGAGTTTGAGAATTGTGATTATGTTCTTGAATAATTGAGTTCACATATGTGTCTTTAAGATGGAATTATGTCATAGATGAATAAATTATGAGTTTACACCACATAGTTTGGTGAGATTGATTTTGTTAGTTTAGGGGAAATTAGGGCTTTTGAGTTAAGAAGGTTTATATGCTATTAATTGATGAATATAGATATATTATGATGTGATTTTATCAAGTAGGGAGAGTAGAACAGTCCTATTACCTCATTTTTTTTGTAAGGCTCTAATGTATGGAAAATTGTTATAAGACTTGTTATGCTATAACTTGTTGGCTTTGTTGTGTTAAACATGAGTTAAGTTTGAAGTTAAAGCATTCTAGTATGTATTATGATCATGTATTTGAGTCTCTACACTTTTTATTTGGCCAAAGTATGAGTTATGTGTTGAATTGAAACAAAGAATACATTGCTGTCAGTTTTTAACTTGGCAGAACAGTGTTTTGCGGGATGATTTTGATGATGTTCCCATAGTCCAAATGACTTGAAATTTTTACAGTAATAACTTCATAACGAGCAGTACGTGTCTGCAAAAATTAAGCTAAATACGACACCCTTAGATATGTCAAGATATTTTCTGAAATGTACTACGCGAAGCAGCAGAGTTCAGTGACAGATTCTGTCTTTGATGGTATAATAACTTCTTATACATTTGAGATATTGTGTTTTTATAAATTCCCAATAAATATAGACTTTAGCAGATTTCTAAAAATGTAAAGCTTGTATTTTTCTTTAACGAGGTTGATTTTATATAATATTTCAAAGTTGAGATTCATATATGACTAGTGTATTACCCGTCGAAATTCGACGGGTACATATTTTCTTGTAATTTATATATTTTATGTTATTCTTATGATAATTATATAAAATAATTTTTATGTAAATTATTTATATAATTAATTAAATTAAATTAGTAATACATTTTAAATTATATTAATCTTGACAACTTTTAGCAATTAAATTATTAATTTTGTTGAGATCATAAAAATACCCATTAGTTTTCATATGAAATTTTATAAAAAGTTGACGCGTAAGAAAAAAAAGAGAGTAGAAATACATATAAATTTGACATTGGTATGATGAAGGATTGATTTGTTGCATTTGTTGTTACAAGATTTATTAATTTTGTTTAATTTTTTTTATTTTGCTATTTGACCATAATTTTATATGGAGTTTGAAAATCATAATTGAATTGTGAGTATCATATAATTCTGAACTTCTAAAAGCATAACTAATTATGAAAATAATATCTCCTGATATTTAAAAGACCATAACTAATTTATCGAACATCGTATCATTTGGAGTTTTAAGACCAACCAAGTTGTGAGCATCATCTCGTCGCAAACTTGACAGATCAGATCTCTAACTTCTGAGCATCATCTTGTCTAAAACTTGAAAGAGAATTATCTCGTCTAAAACTGGAATGACAGTGAATTTACACTAAAATTTTACCCATTCGTCGACTACAATCATTTCTATGCCTTCTTTGCCTGACATGTCCTTTTGAATCCACAAGCGTAGGATTCTGACAGTTACAGTTTTATTTCTCATTTTATCGTCGAGGGCACTCAAGCGTATACATCCATTAGTCGTCGACATGTGGACAGCTATAAAAAAAGTCATAAACCAATTAATATTCGATGAAATGCAATCTATCAACAAATTCATCAGCAACACAATAAAAAACAACTATAAATATTTCAATCACCAAATTCATCAGCAACACAATCTAACACAAAATGTATAACAAACACCAACACAATATAACAATGCCAAACAAATCAAGTTTTGTAAAATCTCACTTATATTCTTAGGCATTTTATCAAACAAATGGTATGATATACATATATCATATATGTTTAAATAAAAGGAAAGATTTACATTTACATCTATAGTATATTCATAGTATATATTACTACACGCTATAATACCCATCCGATCCTCCCCCGGATACGGTTGCTATGTTGAATCTGCGATAGAAAAATGCCCTAAGTGCCCCTCTGCGTTTTCATTCAAAATCGATTGTAGATGGGTTTATATGTTCTGCCTTCCCGACGCCACCGGAGAAGCCGGAGGTGAGGAAGACAGTGGTTTTTTTAGCGGGAAAGGGGAGAAATTTGGGGGGACTGAATTGTTGGCGACTGAGGAAGAATTTTTGCCAGAAATTGAGGAAGAAATTTTACCAGTAAACATGATTTTGATTCCATTTTTACAATGATTCCTTCTATGTAAAAGTACATCAGTAATTGCTAATTGGAAATTTGGGGATATGATGTTTTGTGATTTAAATACTGTGGCAATTTCCTAAATCTAATTGTGTTGAAGAAGCAATTATGATTGTGTCATGGCAGATTGAATTTTGAATTTTCTGGGGAGAGAGGAGTGTTCAGTGGAGAAGGAAGATGGGAGTTTGTTTTGGTGGGGTGGGGAGGGGGTGGGGAGGGGGTGAGAGAGTGGAGGGGGGGTTCGACGGGATTATGAGAGGGAAGGATGAGATAGTGGAGTTCGGAATTCATGGGATCTCGGGGATTGGGAGTTGGAGCTGAAATTCATACCGAGCACATGCCGTTCACGGCGCTACTGCTGCGGTCGGCAGGCGATGGTGGAAGAGGAAAGCAGAGCGAGTTTTCAAAAGTCAGAAAGTACTACCGTGATTGAGGCAGTAAACGACTGGGTGAATTGGTAGTCAACGCTCCAGCCTCCAAGCAAAAAGAGAGAATATAACCTAAAGCGTGTAATATGAATTCTATATATATGCCACGTAGGCTAAGGAATTTGAAAAGAAGTGATTTGAGGGCTGCCACATAGGATAAGCTTAATCGTATTATAGAATAGATTACATATTTGAAGTTACTTACTTGGGATAGTTGAGTAAATCTATGCTTAAGTCATTGGTCAATTCTTGAATTGATATTTTAGTTATTAATTGTAAGCTAATCTATATAGAATGGATTAGTTTACTCTTATACTTTTTCAACTTGAGATATCCCAAGAGATATGATGTTATTGTTTGCTTTAAGTTAGTTAAGTCCATATAAGTAGAATACTCAGATTAGAGGATGCAACTTTCAAGTGATAGAAGTTTCATTCAAGATTTACTTTCTATTTACTTACTTATTATCCAATCTTACCTTGGGAACCTCATCATAATGAAGGTTCGAGTGGCAGTATAGAGTGAACAAGCAAGGTCTTCTACTTCATTAAGTATATTAGGTGGGCTTACTAACTCAAGAGATAAAGATGCATACTTTAATATAAAGTTTAGTGTATGCATTTATTTTCAAATTATTGACTTGCCAATGTTTGAGATTTGTATGATACCATCTACATAGAACAACGAATTTGGGTCCTGAGCGAGTCAGGATTTGTGTACACAGAGTTGACAGTTAACCTTTGTGTTAGCTTGTCATCGTGTTTGAGAAGGAGGCCTACTTCTCAACACTCAGAGTTATATGATGCGTAGATATGGTACATACATGTTAATTGTCTGCTGACGTATATGATGTTATGATAATTATAGAGAAGTTTTACAGTTTTGCATACACAGGTTATTTAAATAAAACTCCAGTGTGATGTTTGAGACGGCAAGTTCAATATATAGCTCTAAGAGCAAGCTTTAAAGTTATTTCGGCATGACCACTGAGTGCTTTTTGGTACTCAGCCCTGCGTATGTTTCTAAATATGCAGGTTAAGCTGTGATGCAGATGGTTGCAAGCAGAGCAAAGCACTCGGTGTATATATATATAATTTAGGCTCGGGATTTCATGTCCTCATACATGTAATCCACTTGAGTTATTTCCGCTGCAACACTTAATGTACTTTACTTTATTGATGTGTTGTAGAGATTTTAAAACAATAGCTTCGAGAATTATATCACTTAGACAACTTGTCGTTGTGTTATTGTAAGTTGTCTACTCGTGAGTTTTAAAAGTGATTGTATATGATTACCAGACATTATGGTAAAGTATTGCTTAAGCAGGATAATTATTTTTTTATTGAAACCTTTTTATTTTTCATTTTCTTTCTCTGTTTTCCGGTCACACCTTTCCCTAGCTTAACTATACACTAGTTTAGGCCGGGCTGTGACAGTATTTGCATTTTAAGAATCGTGGGTTTTTTTTTCGAGGCAAGAATTGTGGGCTTCTATGTATAAGTATATTTTTCTTTTTTTGAGGAATGACCACAAATATTTTAGTTGGGTTAAAAATAACTTCGTATGCGCAAATAAAACTATAAAAATGTTAAGTAAATACTAATTATAGCTTATTACACTGTATATATTTTATTTAAATTTGACCATATTAATTTTAATTAATTTTAGACTATTTAAATATGAACTTTTAATAAAAATATATTTGTATGTGTACTTATTTTTAATTTTTTTTAAATGAATTTGGGATATTTAATCATGAGCTTTAAACAATAATATATTTAAACTTTTAAGAGACGATTTTTTTTAACGGTTGACAATTAATTTAATTTAATTATGGATCCAAAAATCTATATATATATATAAAAGAGTACAACAACTACTTTTTCCTATCAAAATTTCTCTCTCATCACTTTTTTTTGTTTTTTTTTGTTTTGATTCTTTTATAAAAATCGTCAACTTTGATTAGTAAAAAGATATTAAACATAGATGCTAAATTAAAGATAACAAAAATATCATTAATTTGATGTAAAAATTATTAAAAATAAATTTAAAATGAATAAGTTATTATCAATTAAAGTTACATTTTTTTTTTCTCTCTCTCATCTTTGATCTCTCCTTTCTCTTTTCAAATTTCTTTTAATTATACGGTTCTTTCTCCTTCATTCATTTTTCATATTTTGTATTGTATAGAAACTTTATTTTAGAATTTGTATTTAAACATACATGCAGTCCAAAAATATACTATTAAACAATATGCTAATAAATAGTTTTGAACATCTTAGAATATTATATGATATATAATGATACTTATTATCATTTATACTTACTTTTGGTGGTTAATTTATTTATGAGATACTTATTATCATTTATATAATGATAAACATATCTTTATATATTTATACACATTATCAATGAAAATTAATTAATTGGTAATTGAAAATACAAAATTGAAAATTTATATATTTTCGAATTCATGTTTTTTATTAAAATTATATCGTGGATAATTTCAATTTTTTATTTAAATTTATATTTCAATTATATATACTATATATATTTATTTTATTTAAAATATCGTTTCGTTTCGATACTGATCGTGCATCGCACGAGTGGGCGTGTGCTAGTTGTACTTAAAAAGAAATTCAAATATTAAATTTAGACACAGTTTTTTTTTTTTTGAGAGAGAGTTTAGACACAGTTTTAGAAACTAGTTATGGAAAATATGATTTCACCACATAAAATTACAGTAATACATTCTTAAAATTACAGTAATACATTCTTATGGAGTATTTGACATCAAGAAATCTGTAGCCTTTAGTTAGCACACACGAAATGATTCACAACCATTTATGGTATTAGATCACGTTTACCAATGTTTCGTACTCAAGGAAAAGATGCAAAAGGCCTTTTGCTCACTTGATAAGCTTCGCACTTTTTATTCATTCCTATTTCATTGGCAATGCAACATCATCATTCCAATGAAATGCTGCTTTGCCAGAATAGAACTAGCAATGAAAAAACTCAAAGAAAAGAATGATACCAAAACCAAGATTCTTTTCTTTTGCAATTTCATCACCAGAAAGAATCTTCTTTAATTCTTATTCTTCCATCTCAACATTTCTCGTTTGCAATGCAGACAAGTATCTATAAATGCAGACAAGTATCTAGAATCGAAACCAGCCTCATTTTTTTTGTGCAAGATCACAACATCCTCTAAAAAATGGCGGCACCTTCGAATGCAGCAGCCTTGAAGAGATCGGAGTCGATAGCTGACAGCATGCCGGAGGCTTTGAGGCAGAGCCGATACCACATGAAGAGGTGCTTCGCAAAGTACACCGATAAAGGGAAGCGGCTGATAAAGCTCCACCACCTCATGACAGAGATGGAGCAAGTCATCGACGACGACTCCGAGAGAAGCCAGTTGATGGAAGGACTGCTTGGCTACATCTTGTGCACAACTCAAGTAGGACCTTCAAACATCATCTTCTCCCTCTCTTTCTGCCTAACTTTTTTTTTTTCTTGATTGCCAATGGATTTGTCGTTTTTGTTTGTGCAGGAAGCAGCGGTTGTTCCTCCATATGTTGCCTTTGCCATTAGGCCATCTCCCGGGTTCTGGGAGTATGTTAAAGTCAGTGCAAATGATCTCTCTGTGGAGGGCATCACGGCCACCGACTACTTGAAATACAAAGAGATGACAGTTGATGAGGCTTGGTAATGATTCTATTTTTATGGTGAAGTATGTGCCTTTTTTTTTTAATGAATTTTGAGCTTGTTTTGGTGCGTGCATTGCAGGGCGAGTGATGAGAACGCGTTGGAGATAGATTTTGGAGCAACGGACGTCTCTCTGCCTCACTTGACTCTGCCTTCCTCCGTTGGTAATGGTGTGAGTTACATTTCCAAGTTTCTGACCTCAAAGCTGGATGGCAGCCCTTGGAAAGCACAGTCTCTCGTCGATTACTTGCTCACTCTCAACCACCAAGGAGAAGTATGATCATCCATCACCATCATCTCATCATGTGCAGACTTGTATATCTTAGCCCAACTTTTGATGAAAAATTGTATATGGTGATGAATTTGCAGAAACTCATGATAAATGAGAACCTCAACACGGTTTGTAAGCTTCAGGGTGCGTTGATAATAGCTGAAGCAGCTCTGTCTTCTCTGCCTAAGGATACGCCTTATCAGAGCTTTGAGATGAGGTGATTAAATCAGCCCTCTTTTGCATCTCATTTCTTGATTTTTTTCAGAATGAGGAAATGGTGTGTTTGGAATGCAGGTTCAAAGAGTGGGGCTTCGAGAAAGGGTGGGGCGATAATGCTGAGAGAGTCGAGGAAACAATGCACTCGCTCTCTGAAATACTTCAGGCTCCTGATCCACTGCACATGGAGAGATTCTTTGGAAGGCTTCCTATAATCTTCAACGTCGTGCTCTTTTCTGTTCACGGATACTTTGGGCAGGCCGACGTTCTTGGCTTGCCCGACACTGGTGGCCAGGTAGGAACTTCTTCATGGCCTAATAATGATTCAAAATAAAATTCTTGCATAGTAATTAAGAAGGATCTCAAGTTACTTTTGCCTTTCTTTGACAGGTGGTTTATGTGTTGGATCAAGTGGTTGCTATGGAGGAAGAATTACTTGCGAGAATTAAGCAGCAAGGGTTAAATGTCAAGCCTCAGATTCTTGTGGTAAGTGGCATTCCAACAAGATGGAAGATTTGAGCAACAAATATGAAACCATACTCGTTCGTGATAATGCAGGTCACTCGACTCATCCCTGATGCCAAGGGGACTAAATGCAACATGGTGTTGGAGCCAGTCTTGAACACAAAGCATTCCCACATTCTTAGAGTCCCATTCAACACAGAAGCCGGAGTTCTTCAACAATGGGTTTCTCGATTTGATATCTATCCTTACCTCGAGAAGTTTACTCAGGTTTGAGCTAGATCATACATTCATGATCATTGTTCTGCAATATGTTTGTGCTGATCTAGCCTTAACTTTATTTGTTTTTTGTTGTTGTTTTCGTGATTTAAAAGGACGCCACGAGCAAAATAATGGAAGTCATGGATGGAAAACCAGACCTAATCATTGGAAACTACACTGATGGAAACCTGGTGGCATCACTCATGGCTAGTAAACTAGACACAACCTTGGTACCTAACTTGCCTAATGCTCAGCATTTTTCTACTTTTATCAAAATTGAAGATTTGCTGAGATTATGCATCTTCGAATAGGGAACAATCGCACATGCTTTGGAGAAGACAAAGTATGAAGATTCGGACATGAAATGGAAGGAGTTGGATGCCAAGTACCACTTCTCATGCCAGTTTTCAGCTGATTTAATTGCAATGAACACAGCAGATTTCATCATTGCAAGCACATATCAGGAGATTGCTGGAAGGTACACTATCTAGATCACTCGATTTCTACATTGTTGGACACACGTGATGGTTAAAAACTCGTTGTCTCATTGCAGCAAAGAAAGGCCAGGACAGTACGAAAGCCATACTGCATTTACACTGCCTGGGCTGCATAGAGTGGTGTCAGGTATCAATGTCTTTGATCCTAAGTTCAACATTGCTTCTCCCGGAGCAGATCAGACCGTGTACTTCCCTCACACGGAGAAACAGAAGCGATTCACTATGTTTCGTTCAGCCATTGATGAACTTCTGTTTAGCAAAGTAGACAATGCTGAGCACATGTTAGGCTGCATCTCATCTCCCATTCTTCTATGCCAGCTGTTTATTACAAATATGACTTTTAACACTTTTTTTGCTACAGTGGATATTTGGAAGACAAAAAGAAACCTATCATATTCTCCATGGCTAGGCTGGATATAGTGAAGAACATCACTGGACTAACAGAGTGGTACGGAAACAACAAACGCTTGAGGAGCTTAGTGAATCTGGTTATTGTTGGTGGCTTCTTTGATCCTTCCAAATCCAAAGACAGAGAAGAGGCGGCCGAGATAAAGAAGATGCATGAGTTGATAGAGAAACACCAGCTGAAAGGGCAGATAAGGTGGATAGCTGCTCAAACTGACAGAAAGAGGAACGGTGAGCTGTACCGTGCCATTGCTGATACGAAGGGGGCTTTCGTGCAGCCAGCTCTGTACGAGGCATTCGGCCTGACAGTGATCGAGGCCATGAACTGTGGGTTACCGACTTTTGCAACCAACCAAGGGGGCCCCGCTGAGATAATAGTTGATGGGGTCTCTGGTTTTCATATTGATCCCAACAATGGTGCTGAGTCTAGCAACAAGATTGCTGACTTCTTCCAAAAGTGCAAGGAGGATCCTGAGATTTGGAACAGAGTTTCTCTTCAAGGGCTGCAACGTATACACGAGTGGTAAAATTCTTTGCATATTCACACACACTACCACATACTGATGATGTTGAGATTAATTGCCTTGTTTTTTGAAGCTATACATGGAAGATTTATGCAAATAAAGTCTTGAATATGGGGTGCGTCTATAGCTTCTGGAGACAGCTGTACAAGGCGGAGAAGCAAGCGAAAAGGAGATATATTCAGACATTTTACAATCTTCAATTCAAGAACTTGGTACATTATTGACTTATCGATTTTGTTTTCGTTGAGGAAACTAAGTTATGAAAAGACTCCTGATGAAAACTGATGCAGGCCAAGAATATGCCAATTAAAAAGGATGAACCTCCACAGCAGGAAATAAAGCAGAAAGCTAAGCCACAGCCCTCACTCAGGCAAGATTCTTGTTGAGTTAATTAATTCATTTAATTTAAGATTTTAAAAAGAAAACACATTTCTCAAGAAACTCACATCTAATTTTAATGATATGATACCGCAGGCGATCACAGTCGACATTGCAGAAGTAAGACTACTAATCCATATCTGAGATTTATATATACTCCAACTTTTTGTTCATAAATATATATATGAATAACAAAATGAGTTAATTTCCATGTCAAGGTTGTTTGGCGCCTAAAGGAAAGAAGCAAAATCAAGAACATGAACAGCACCGGCCAGCTCTGAGACACATGTTTCAATATTTTACACGAGTTTGTTGCAATTAAAAAAACATTGTACGTAGTCAATCCAATAAAGAAAAAGAAACACAAATTGATTGTATATATGATGACTAGTTAATGAAACAATGATGGAACAAACACAAGCAATTGCAATGAATTAAGTCTAATCAGAGAGTATACAACTTGGATGGCTTAACCTCGTTAGTGACATTAAAGAAAGTAAGCACATTGAGCCACTGATCCCACCTCTTGACACGATGAACTGCGACGGTATCCGGAATAAGCTCATGCGAGCATCTCCCATTGGTACCAGGATAGTCATACATGGCCGGCTTGTTAGAAACCCTATTCTTGGCCTTATCCCCTCGATTCAGCCACTCTCCCACCATCTTATCCTCCGGCCCGAACGTATGATTGGCGGCGATAACGGAGGTGCTGATCCACTCAACAAGGTCCCACGAGAGCACGAAGGCCATGCCAGACATGTAGTGGACCAAGGGATTCATGCTAGGGCAAGGTATGACGAAACCATAGTACAAGTCCGACCTCGGCAGCGCCTCGAGGGACAAGGCCAGCGGCTCGAGGCGCAGGTAAACGTCGTCGTCGGCCTTCATGACGTAGTCGTACTTGGCCGGGAGGATTCTCGGGAGGGAGGAGAAGTAGGTGTAGGTTTTGCCGCTGTTCATGTTCTCGGAGCAGTTGAGGATGATGATGTCGTCGAAGCGCATGATCTCGAGGGCGATGAAGGCGCGCTGCTCGGCTTTGGTGAGGTTGCAGAGGACGAACTTGACGTCGATTGTTGCGGGGGAGTTTTGCTGTGTGCCGTAGATGAGGCGGAGGAAGTGGCGGCGCTCGTATTTATCGGGGAGGGTGAGGATGCCGATGAGGAGGCTCAAGGGAGGCGGCCGTGGCGAGGCTTGGATTTTGGTGGTGGTGTATTTGATGCTGCAGAAGATGAAGAAGGTGAAGATGATGATGGCGGATATGGATAGTATGTCTTGGATTAGTCTTAGCCGTAGCATTGTGTTGATCGAAATTGGAGTAGACAGCACATCCAAATTAAAGGCCGATTGCCATTTAGCACTAAGGCATGTTAAAAAAATGTGACCAAAGTAAACAAGATGGCATCTCTTTGTGACTTGCACATGAAAAGTAATGGATCACTCCGTGATTGAAAATGTGAGTTACGTACCGGGAGTCTCTATTTTTATTTTTCCTAATTCCTCGCAACAAAACTAAAATAAAAATTAAACACCATATTGTCAATTTGTACTACTCCCTCTCTCTCATAACAACTATCTACTATTTTTTCGACACGAAAATTTAAGTGAAAATGATTAATAAAAAATAAAAAATAATGGAGCCCCCACTTTTATTATACTTCCTTCGTTCACAAAAATAGTCCTAAAAGAGGACGACACGTGTTTTAGAGCATCCACAATGGGGGCTCGCTAGCCGGTGCGAGCCCCCCTCCTTTGCACCCGCCCCCAATGCCGCACCCGCGGTGCGCAGAGCCGGCGCGTTCCTGCGCGCCCGGTGCAGACCGCCGCGCGTGTCTCCCCCTCCCTATTTTCTCCACTTTTTACATTAAAAAAAAAATCAAAAATTCGAAAAAAAAACCTGGCAGAGAGACGTGGGGGCTGACCATTTTTTTGGGGCCGTTGCCCATTTTTTCCCTTTCCCCCCCTCCCCCCTTATTTTCTTCTATAAATACGTTCATTCACTCCCCATTAATTGTTTTACTTCATCTCCTACTACTATTATTCTTCATCTTCTATACTTTATTTTCTGACAAAACCATGGAAGGTGATTGGAGAAATTATTGGCGTGAACACCCCCAAAATCCATCTCCCGGCGAATCAAATGCATCCGGCCAAGGATTCTCGCCGTTCACGCAAGAATCAAATGCCTTTCAAGCGGCCACCAATTTGAACGCTCAATTTGCCACGGCAGCTGACCCCGAGCCCGACGTGGAGGAGATTACTTCTATGCCGGCGACCACCAAACAACGTGGAAACTACTATCCGCCGGAAACAATACTCATATGTCGTTTGTATCTCGAGCACACCCACGACTCTGTGGTGGGGATCGATCAAAAAGGAAATGAGTATTGGGGCGCCATCTGCACAGCCTACAATGCTCAAAGGCCCAAAGGAGCTATTCCACGCGACATCAAGCAAATCAAGTCACACTTTCAACGCGTGGCGAAGGACTGCAAGAGGTGGGAGGCCTTGTACAAAAAGTTCCGCGATAATTGGGCATCCGGCATGAGTGATGGTCAAATCATCGAGCAAACAGAAAAAATGTGGATCGTCGAGTTTCGTGCTAAGTTCAGGTATCCGTATGCATGGAAGGTATTGCATGAGTCCAAGAAATTCGGAAGCATCAGCGAGGATGTCCACTCGGATATCCACTCGGATAAACGCTCGAAGGGCTCGGACGGTCACGGCACAACGACTTCTAGCGACCAAAGTATCTCCACAAGGCCCCAAGGCCAAAAGGCAGCGAAGAGAGACAAAGAAAAAGGCAAGAAAAAGGCCGAGACATCCAAAGCCAATGCTCAAGCTCTCGGGTACATGGCGGAGATGGTCAAGGTCATGGGCCAATTCTCCCGAACTCCAGGCGACCTCGCCGATAGCATGTTGATGAGTAAGGACACCTCTCAAATGAATTCCAACGAGTTGGTGTTTCACTTAGCCAAGGTGGCGGAAATCAAGCAACGCAACAATATTCCATAGATTTTAGGGTGTTTTTTTTTAAATTGTAAGTAATTTAGGATTTTATTTGATTGTATTGCAATTTTAATTTTCAATCAATGTATGATTAATTTTTAAATTTAATGAAATTTTACTTTTCCAATTTAATGTGAAATTTAATTAAAAATAAGAATAAAAGTAAATAGAAAATAAAAATTAAATTTAGAGAGTCAAGGGTGGGCTCTCCCATTGTGGAGAGTGGGTGCAATAGTAGTAGGGACCACCATTGTGCACCCACTTGGGGCTCACCATTGTGGATACTCTTAGTAAAAATTGTTGAATTTATTGTGAGCGAAGATAGGTCTGTTGGAGTTGTTTTTTAACTCCATAATAAACTCACGATTATTAGTTTTTTGGTTGGATTTATTTTGCCTTTCTCCACATTTTGTGTAGGGTTTTGGACTGAGTCAAAAACTGGAAGAATTGGGATTCAACGGATAAAGGAAGGAGAGAGAGAAAAGGAAGGTGGTTAGTAGTTGCTAAAATCAAGGAAGTGTGGGCTAAGTGGATTGTCTCCAACAAACCACAACAGCCATCTCTTCATCCACAACTTAACCCAAAATCAAGGAAGTGTGGGCTAAGTGGATTGTCTCCAACAAACCACAACAACCATCTCTTCATCCACTACTTAACCCACGACTTGGAAGCTGGAAGAGTCTATTAAAGTTGGGGAAGATCCTCAGTTCAGATCACCGAAAATTGAAGAGCAAAATCGAGTATTTGAGTGATCTGTGTACGAGTGTTATTTTGAGTGTTAAGTTAACATCCTTTATAGAATTCATTAGTTTGCTCGAGTTTCGGAGTATAGCTCTTGAACTCAGTTTTTGTTTCTTAGTGAGAGTGTCACAGAGTTCAATACCTAAGTCATTGTAAAGGTATTAGACTGAGTTGTTCATTCTCGTTTTAGTTATTTTTGCCATCAGGTTTCTTCAAGTTACTTTATAACTTGAAGAAATTTGTCCACATACTTGTGTTCTTTTATTCCGCTGCATTTCTACTCTGTGTGCACTAGTCTCTCTTGAGAATTACGTTGCCTGTAATGCCCCGACCAATAATTTCTTCTACCAGAATTGCCCCGACCCTGTCACACCTTCTGCTCAATCGCCTTCATCATTCAATTTACCTAGGATTTTATACACCGAGTGCGTCGATTTCAATGAAGAACCTCGGTTGGAAGCTGCCGAGCTGGATTTTATTCGGTTTCTTCCGTCGGAGATTTGGACAATTCGTTTTGAAATTGAATCGTGGGGCGGTGGTTTCCCCGCTGCTTACTCTTCGAGAATTTTGTGTGCGATTCTGACGGCGTTGACAGAGAAGGAGTAAGAAGGGACTGTTCGTGTATAAAACGACGACGTTTTGGTCCTAATTTAATGACTTAGCACAAGCTTGCCACATAGGTGACACGTCATTGCAATTAGTTGCCGGACAACATCATTAAGGGAAAAACGAGAATCAGAATTAAGTTCAAGGATTTTAACAAGAAATTTGAAGGTCAAGGAAAAAATGCAAATTCGGCAAAACTTCAGGGACCCAGCGTCCCCCCTCCTATAGTCCCACCCCCTGCCTCCCGCGACCCACCTCCGGCCAGCGACCTAGCGGCGCGCCGGCGCCCCTCGCCCGCTTGTCGTCTCCCTCCGCCCGCCTCCCACTCTCTATCTCCATTTTTCGTCGTACCCTCCCACTCCCTTTGCGTGCCTCCCACAGCCGACGGCGCGACGCTTTTGAGCTCCAGGCCTCCACCGGACCACCGCGTAGCACTCCAGGCCTCCACCAGACCACCGCGCCGCCTCTGAGCTCCAACATGTATGCTTCTTAAGTTCTTCTTCTTTTTTTTTTTTTTTTTTTTTTTTTACAGAGTTCTTTTTTGTTTTTTTGGTTTGCTTCACCCTTTCTCTTTTTTCGGATTTATGCCATTCAATTTACTCAAATTATAATCAATAAAATTAGGCTTTAAACACTTAGCTTGATTGAATCAAGCCATCAATTATTACAGTAGGAGATTGATTACCTTCGGGTAATTAGGTTTAATTGGGTAATAGGGTACCCTAATACCCGATTTTCATAGTTTGACTTTGAAAAATTCAATTTTGATCGGGTAATTTAGGGTACCCGAATACCCGAGTTGGGTATTAGGGTACCCAATTTTTTAATCGGGGTCAGGGTCGGGTATAGGGTTTTAGGCTTATTCGGGATCAGGTACCCGATTTTTTCGGGTAGGGTACCCGATCCTGACCCAATTTTCAGCCCTATCTCCAGCTCATTCTCAGATCTTAAATAAGTGTTTCATTGTGCCCATTCCAGCCTCTTCGAGTCCTGCCTCATCAGTGTGTCCTTCCAGACACAAAATAATAAAAAATAAAGAAAAACGACTTGATCTAGACCTAGACACGACACAAAAAAGCACAAAAAATTGGACTCGTCATGCAACAAAAATATAAATTCATGTATTTTTTATTTAATTGAAAGTTAGGTGAAAATTATAACTTTTTTTTTTAAAATTTTCGTGTATTTTTTGGCCATAACCTCATAAAGAAAATTAAATAATGTTATTAGCGCATATGTTCGGCACATGTTACTCATTAGATACAAATTTCTTGGCGCCAAATTCAGAGTTTGTTGATCAAGACAAATAAAATAGAACCTAATTAAATACTATATCGGGCGTCTGCAAAGAGTGTACCACTTTCTTTTTAAAGAAATGGTTCCACCATCCACTTTAATCTTTTAACCTTACAAACACTTTTTATTTACAAAAAATCCACCGTCAAATTCAATCTCAACCACATATCCCATAAAGTGGTGGGACCCTTTCTCCACTCTAAATCATCACTAATTTTATTAAATCTCGTGCCCAGCTAAAGTGCCCCACTTTTAATGGACAGAGAGAGTACAAATTATCGTACAGTCAACGATACAATGATTTGTTACTGACACATATCACATTCTACTCTGTGATATTTTGTAACCAACAAAAATAAAAATAATTAAAAAGAAATGGGTATAAAGAATATGAAATTCGGATAGTTTTGATAGACACTTTTGTAAAATGTAGGTAGTTTCTATTCCATATTGCATGCAAACTTTCAAATGTGCATGGGAGCGTGCACATTAATCAACTTTTAAATTAAAACACGTAAAATTTATTTATTTATTGTATATAAAGTACATATTACAATCTTGCTCTTGAAATTAGTAACTAGCTAGCTAGATCATCCCGGCCGTATGGGAAATAACATTGTCCAAAGCTAGAGATATCTGAACTAAATCTAGCTAGCCAGCTATTTTCTTCAACAAGGTTACAGAATTGCAATATCGTTGGCTTGTGGCTTTTATTTGTTGAAGCAGCTAATTACTGGGAAAAAAAAAAAAGTGGTATCATTATTATTATTATTATGACAGAAGCATACATAGGTGTGAGAATGTATGGTTATTGGTGGTGACATTATTTTGTAACACACTCTAAACTTATTTGGAACGCGGTGGAGGAGGAGGAGGAGGAGATGGACAGAATTTTTGAAAAGGGTTTGGGACTGGCAATGGGATGGGCAAGTTTATGCATAAAGGCGATAAAGGGGGCGGAGGAGGTGGTGGAGACGGTGGCGGTGGTGGAGACGGTGGAGGCGGTGGAGATGGTGGAGGAGGAGGCGGCGGTGGAGACGGTGGAGGTGGAGACGGCGGTGGAGGAGGTGGAGATGGCCGTGGTGGAGACGGCGGAGGTGGAGGGGGTGGTGGCGGCGATGGCGGAGGTGGCGGCGATGGCGGAGGTGGAGAGGGCGGAGGTGGAGGCGATGGTGGCGGTGGAGACCTTGGTGGTGGTGGCGGTGGTGATGGACAAAAGGGAAGGGGAATAGGAAGATTTGGAAGGCATATAGTTGCGGAAGTGGTGGAAAAGAATATGGATGAGAGCACCACCACTATTAACAACTTGAGCTCCATATTGAGCTCTCGATGCTAGTAATATATTCAGATCTATTTGATTCAAAATTCCCATGAAATATGCTCATATATATAGGCGATCATGATATGCTGAATTGATGCCCATTATTCGACATATATGATATGGCAAAATAAAGTGTTAATATAACTTTTTTTAATAAAATATTAATAATTATTATAAAACTAAAATATATTAGCTATAATATTTTTTATAAATCTTTATAAATTATAATAAAAAAATTAAAAATATAAAAAAATAAAAATTAAAAATAATAAATGAAAAACTTAAAAAACAAAAAAAGAAAACATACGTCCGTCCGAATAGCAAATGGAGCGGAGTCGGACGGGAATTGGGTGGCTTGGGGGATTCCATTTTTTTCTTTTTAATTTAAACTTTTGTAAAATAAAATTTAGATTTTTAATTTTTAAATTATTGTTATGTAAAAAAATAAAAAGATATTTTAGTAGGAGCATTTCTAATTAAGCCCACGTTTGGTTGTGTGTTTTTAGAGATTGAAAATGGATTCAATTAATTGAATCCATTATTTGTTGTTTGGTTTGAGTAATGAGTTAACCATTACCCTTACTTGAGGGTAATCCAATCATCTAATTTGTTACCCCTCAAAATAAATGGGAAACAAAATAAAAGAATCCCTTATTAATGATTCATTTCCATTGTTAAACCAAACAATCAATAAAAGTAATGGTTATTGTTACCATTTCACTCCTTTATTTGATTCCATTCCCTTTCCATTCCTCTATTTGAACCAAACGAGCACTAAGAGCATCTGCATCTCCAATGCTCAGGTCGAAGGGGAGGTTCGAAGCGAGTCGAGCGTCGCACCGCGCACTGGCGACCCGCGGCAGTGCGACGCGGAGTCGAGCGAGAGATCCGGGGAGAAGAGGGGGAGGTGTGTTGCGCGTGTAACACAAGCGCGATTCTTAATTTTTGCTGGGCGAAAATGGCTGAATTCACTGGGGAAGAAGAGTTGCAGCCGGGATGGGGGAGAGAGAAGGGGGTGGTCGGTGGGGTAGATATTTTTTATTTTAATTTTGTGTCCACTTGTAATTTTTTGTGTCCTACTTAAAAATATAAGCTAATGTGCGTCCACTTGTAATTTTTTATCTTAATTTAATTTTGTAATATTAAATTATTAATTTTTCATAATTTTTTAGTTATTTAAATTATGTATTTTTTTTAATTATTCAAATTATATAATTTTATAGTTTTAATGTAATGTTTAATTTTATTTTCAATGAAAATTAAATATTTTAGCAAAAATGTGTTGAAATTGGTATTTTGGTGAAAATGAGGATTTTAGACCTAAAACTAAGACCTTTGCATTGGAGAGGGGTGAGTTTTAGGTGGGGACCACCATCTAAGACCGAAACTAAGACCCACCCATTGGAGATGCTCTAAGTATATTTTTATTTTGTAGTAATAACTACTACTCCCTCCGTCCGCCAAAAGTTGACCACTTTGGCTAGGCACGAGATTTAATAAAATTGGTGATGATTTTGATGTAGTGGAGAAAGGGTCCCACCACTTTATGAGATGTGTGGTTGAAATTGAATTTGGGGTGGTTTTTTTGTAAATAAAGAGTGTTTGTAAGGATAGAAGATTAAAGTGGGTGGTGGGACCATTTCTATAAAAGGAAAGTGGTACACTTTTTGCGGACGTCCAATATAGTAAAAGTGGTCCACTTTTGGCGGGTGGAGGGAATATTAATTTTTATTTAAGTAAAATAGATATTTTAACTCCGAAATGAATATTCGCCAAGTATGTTAATTGGAATGCATTCAACTTGTTTAATAGATGCTGTAAGCTGTAGTCATATATAGCTTATTAATTAGCCAAAAGAAGTCATTTATTGACAGTTTACTTACATGTTAGGTCATTTAAGAACTCTACATTTGGACTTCTTTTTAATATTTATTTGAAATTTAGGCTTTACTAGAAAAACTAATAATATAGGAGTATGAAGTTCTAACGTAGTTAGGATTTCCCAGCAGAGGTCTAATTATAGTAATAATTTTAATATATACACTACAAAAGAAAGTAGTAAATTAATGACGAAAATTTTCATTGCTAAAACACTATCGTTAATTATAGTTAACGATGGATTCGTTCCGTCGCTAATCCTTTTATGGAAAACTCAATTAACGACAAAAATTTCAGTTGTTAATTCGAAGTTCTTTTAATTATTTTTAAATTTTTTTTATTATTTTAGTTTTATTTTATTAATTTTCAATTGAACAGATTTTATTTTCAATTTTGTAACGTATTTGACACTCACTCGTGTATACATTCGAATACTTTCCAGTGGATCACCCATCTTAATAGTGTTCTAGGTCAACACAATTAACCTTGAAATTTATTTCGAATGGTCGCCAATATAGAAGAGACAAATTATTGATATAATATCACATATCAATTCATTTAAACTCACTTTCAATATACAATTTTATTTATGCAATACTATTAAACTATGCCGAAATGTATAATTAAAACTTCTTAATTTTTAGTAACTATCGATTTTAAAGTAATAGAAAAATTAATATAATTGTTAAATTTTATTATTATAAATAATTAATATTATCGTTAAAAAAAGTTTGAGAAATTATCATCGATTTTAGAATAGGAAAAAAAATACTACTATAAAAAAACATACAAAAATAAAATTAATTTTAAATTAAGTTACTAGGTATTATTTAACGATGGATTAACGAAGATAACAAAAATACAAAATTAAAAATAAACTTATTTTAAAATTAAATAGAAAAATAAAAATTATTTTTAAAATAGAAAAATATAAAACTAGTAATTAACAATGATAACGATAGAAATAATAATATATAATTTGTGCATTAAAAATAATTATAAAAATAATTTATAACTAAAAAACTAGAAAAATATTAATTAACGATGGATCAACGACGGGAATAATAAAAATAAAATTAATTTTAAATTAAAATATTAATTAACAACGGGAATAATAAAAATAAAAATAATTTTAAATTAAAATATTTATTAACGACGGTAGCATTTTAGACATTTTTCCCGTACATTTTAGACGTTTTTTTACGTTACATTTTAGACATTTTTTTATTAAAAGACAAGTATAATAGTAATAATAACGAACAAACTTTTGTTACATTATACTCTAACACAAACTTTTTATACTCCCTCCGTCTACGAAAGAACTTTCTAGGAGGGATTGACACGAGTTTTAAGAAAAAGTTGTTGAGTGTGTTGAAAGTGGAGGAAAAATTGTTAAGTGTATTTAGAACGGTGAACAATATTTTAATTAGTATTGAGAGTGGTGAAAAGGTGAAAAGTAAGAGTAAATGTGATATTTATAAGTGATGGGGTATAGTCCAAAAATAAATATGAAGTTTTTTTGTGGACGTCCCAAAAAGGAAAAGTAGGAAGTTCTTTCGTGGACGAAGAGATTATATAACTACGATAAGTGAAAAAATCTATAGAAAAAGTTACGGTGGGTCCACTTTTTGTCACTGTGTGTGAATTCATGCTGCCGAGGTTTGGATTTAGAGCGGTGCTATTTAAATAAAATATGTCTGGACGAAAAAAGTTAAATATTTTTAAAACTTGTTTTACTTAAAATTTTTCGTTCAAATTTGAAAAGAATTTAGTTAGTTTTATTGTTTTCTTCACATTGTAGTTTTTTTATACATAATTTTTAATATTTTTTTAATTTTATTATTTTTGTTCTTAAAAACAATAATGAAAATATTAAAAAGTTACAAAGAAAACTATAATGTGGAGAAAAAACTAATTAAATCATTTGTTTAGTTTTTACTAAATTTTTTAAATAAATTAATTTTTTAAAAATTTTAATTATCTTTTATCCTAATATATTTTGTTCGAATATATTTTATTCAAATAACATTATTATTAGATTTATGCTATAAAAAAAGTTTGGTACTCCCAGGCTTCAGTTTCTTATAATTTTAGTCCAATTATTAACTTTCCAATTAAACACTTGTCAAATGGGGATGAGATTCAGTGTCCCATAATCTTATGTGTGCCACTGTGTCCCAATGATATATCTATTATTTTAAAAATATTTTTTATAAAAATAAAATTTATTATAATACTATGAATTATATTTAATTTTTATTTCAAAAAAAAATAAATTTTTTAAAAAGTATATACCATCACTTTGAATTTATCAACCTATTATTAGCTAATAAAACTGAAATTAAATGATAAAAAATAATTATATACCCTAGATTGATGGAATAAAAACCCTAGTTAATAATCACAAAATTAAACTAAAGCATATAAAATTGAAATTAAAGAAAATATATATAAGAAATTAAACAGAATTAAAAGTGGGACACAAAGTGGAAAATAAAATGTGGTACACTGAATCTCGAGCCTCAAATTGTTTGCTACTTATGAAATTCGAACTCGGGATCATGAATTCATCCAACAAGGTGATGAATTAATCGTAGATCTTGATGATCTAAGGGCTGAAAATGGTTCTTATTGTATATTCTAAGAAGTGTTTTTATTTTAGCCCACCCATATATATATAAGTTCAATTTTAAAAATTTAGGATAAAAAATATAAATTTGACTTATAAATTTGCGAAATGTTGAAGATGGAGCCTCTAATTTTAATCTTTAGGATAAATTTTAAAAAACTTTTTTAAGATTATTTTAATTTTTATATTTAAATTTAATAAAAATTTTGATTTTAAATTTTATTTAGATTTCAATTTTTAAAAATGGGATGAAAACTCTATAGAACCCCTTTGTAAAGTCCGCATTATGGAGGAAGTGGCTCTATAGGCTATAGCAAGTGGCTCTCTAAAGTCTCTGAGCCCCAAAATGTCTCTTGCATTGAGGATGCTCTCTAAGAATTTCGTTTGGGCCAAAAAAATGATCCATTCATATGGCTACATAATTAAAATTAAATTCATGCACAAGTAAAATTAAATTCATTTGACATTCATGATAACAATGGCAAGTAAATACAACGTTATGTAGGATTCAATCGCTACATTATTACTTAAGTTAGCACTACATTATTGTTCAAGTTAAAATTCATCGTTGACATATTTAGATCAATAAAAATTAATTAACATACATATATATAAATAATGCACTATAGTTTATTTTGTTTTCATAATTCACATATTGATTCATTTTCTAAATTGTTGCCCAGGGAGCTAAGACTAAAAAACCGATTTTCAGATAGTATAATTTAAAATTTGTTTAGGCATAGGATTCATTTCAAACAAATATTATACTAATATATACATTAATTACTAAATCAGACAATTAAAAATTACAAAAGCCTTCATGAATTACAAAAATCGTCTCGTCATGTACTGTTGTATGGGAAAAATACATTAGTTAACAATTTTGTTCGCTTTTTCAGAGTGTTTAACAACTAAACTGATAATGAGTTAGTTGGCAAAGACTGATTAATTAGCAAAAAATTAACACATTATGAAAAAAATAGGCAGATTGACAAGATAGAGAAAGCAACCGTTCAAACTATGAATCAATTAGTAATTATATTAACTGCTTGAAAGCTTATCAATTGAACTATTAACTAAAATGCGGAATGTGGTGGAGAGAAGACTCGTTTTTAAAAATTCTCTTAGTCAAATCTTTTTAATATTTTCAAATATAGGGAGAAGATAAAATAAAAATGGACAAATGTGATGATAAATGAAAATGAATCTGTAACATTAATTTTTAAATCCTATGGCTAATATTTATCTAGAGGGGGGCGAATTTTATATAATCTGGATTCGAATGTTGAAGGAAGCGAAAATTTTACTTGCTACGGTCCCAAAAAGTTTGTCCCAATCTACTTACTTTCTATTTTTGTACATGATCCCACCATCAAATAATTTTACCAGCTTTTATCTAAACTCGGTCCGTTTCCCTTGGGACAAACTTTTGAGGGATGAAAGGAGTATCAATTAATTAAATTTCATTATGCAGTCATTATAAGCAGCTTATACAACACTATATACTGAATTATGTATTATTCTTATTTCTTACGAAAGATAGCATTTTTAGTATAACTCATTCCCTATATATATATAGGGGCGCTCCAGTGAGACCCCCTATTTTTCGTGTAACATGAGGACAATGAATAAGACATATAATACTAATGAACAAGACGTATATCTAACGAACAAGATGTATATACTGATGAAAAATAAAATTTTAAAAATTGGTAATGAATAAGACATATATACTGGTGAACAATGCAATGTATACTGATGAATAAAAAAATTTAAAATATTCTGCTCCCTCCAGGATTCGAACCATGTGAAAAAAATCTCCATTCAAATACAATATCAGGACATATTTAAATAAATGCTCTAGATGCTCTAGATCGTGCCTCATGTTACACGAAAATTAGGGGGTGGTCTCATTGGAGCGGCCCCCTATATATATAGGGTTAGGTTCTATGACAACCATTCCCCTAGATAGAGAACAAAGACCAAATTCTGTGCGTCGATCTTGCTTAATCTAACGATTCATATAATTTCATGATTTGATTTTTCCTGTAATTAAATATTGGTTAATTACATTTATTTAATCCGAAAAGGGTAAATATGTCCACTCAAATTCACTGAAATCTGGGATCACGTTGAACAAATTCTGAAAATTCCTCTCTTCCCATTCTGGGACCTGATCCGTCAATTAACGTAATAGGTGAATATTAGTATGTTCATTTGTTTTTCTACGAACATATCGACGAACATTAGTATGCTCATTTAGTTTTAATTTCTACGAACATATCATCCAGCATTAGTATGTTCATTCATTTTTCTACGAACATATCAACAAATATTAGTATGTTCATTAGTATTTTTTACGAACATTAGGTTCAAACTCCATAATCAACCAAATTTTTGCATTATTTTTGTAGAAATCAACCAACTGAATTTATACAAAGGTTCTACCTTTAAACACCCAACTGGACTTTACAAACCAACAGAATTTACCAACATTGATTTTGTAGTACAAAACCACCAATTAAAATAGTAAAATTCATCTCTCAAAATTGAAAATAGGGGAAGTAGATTTTGGGGATCGATGTTGGAAGCTGGAGGATTAGGGTTCGGAGGTTGGCAGGGAGGCGAGGGAAAGGGGAATAGAGGGGACGGGGGCGGTATCAGAGGGGACGGCGGATGAGACGGAGGAGGAGATAGAGGCGATCGAGGAGCAGCAGTAGGAGGAGGAGGGCGGCGCAGATTAACAAAAAGGAAAGAGCGGCGGCGACTGGAGGCTGCGCGTGGGCGCGGCCGCGGCCGCCGGATAATCGAGGCTAGAGGTGGTAGATTTTGGGGATCGAGGCTGGAGGATTAGGGTTCGGAGGTTGGAGAGGGAGGCGAGGGAAAAGGGAATAGAGGGGACGGGGGCGGTATCGGAGGGGATGGCGGATGAGATGGAGGCGAGGAGCAGTGGGAGGAGGAGGAGATCGGCGCAGATCTAAAAAAGTGTGAAAGAACGGCGGCGACGACCCGCCTCCCTCCAAAATTCCTGTGACAGCGGCGGCGGCGGCGGAGAGGACGGCGAGAAGGAGCAGCATCGTCATTGTCAAGTATGTGAGAGAGAGAGAGAGAGAGAGAGAGAAAATCAAATGACCAACTTAACCTTTTGGCAATAAAATAAACGAAAATTATAAAAAATTTAAGCCAAATAAAGACCGTAGGATATTCTAGAATCAACGCACAAGATTTGATTTTCATTCTCTATATATTGGAGTAGTCTCCATTAAACTCTATCCTATATATATATATATATATATATATATATATATATATATATATATATAAAACATTTTATATCATATTCAATAATATAGTCTTTGAAATATTAGTACACAAGCTTTAGATCGATATTTTTTCAATTAAATTAATCACGAGGTTTATATTCAAGCATTGAAAGTCATGCATGTGACACTTGAGATTTTGACGAGTAAAATACACATGCATATGCATGCATTACAAAAAATATAGGTATATCATATCAGATTTGGCGTGCCGGATAAATTTTCCAATACCGAAATTTTTACCTCAGAATATAAACGACAAAACATTGAAATGTGGTATACAATTATATATATATTAAAAAAAATAATAAATAAATAAATAAATAAATAAATAAAAAATGGTGATATTATTGAGAAATAAGTCAAATATTACTACAATATCTAAACTTTTTTCCTTATTGTATTATTGCAAAACATTAAATACTCCCCCTTTTGCGAATTACAAAACATGCCGATATCCTAAGATTCTGACACTGGAACGTAACCAGGTCTTCTAGTGAGAGTCTGAACCCATTTGGAAATTAAAGTTATTATAGTATAGCCGTAAGCGAGGAATTATAAGAGCTAATATGTAGGAAAATGGGCGATAGAGAAGAAATTATGTGATTGGATGAGAGTGTCATTGGCAAGTTAGAGTTGAAGGTTCCATGGGAAGTGAGGTATCCCTCTCGCACATTTCTGGGCCAATGCTTATCACTCCTTCTCCCTGCAACATAAATAAAATGCAACATTAATTAATTTTAAGTATTTAGTATTATGAATTGAATTAATGTTGAGCGGACCTTGGCTAGATTTCTAAAATAAGTGGTGGTGTAGTTGGATGGATATATTGCTTCAATCAGATCCGCAAGAACTAGCTGAGGCTGCGAAATTGCTCCGTCGTACCAATCTATATGTCCAAATATTAATTAATTATTAAAAACTTAAGAATTAATTAACGGATATACATACTTACCAAGAAGTGTGGAGTTACGAAGTCGTTTGTCGTACCTCCAGAGGCTTTGAGTGGAGATGAAGGCGAAGCAAGATTGATCTTGGATGTTGAGATTCTGAAGAAACGTGGAGGCTGTGTAGGCCGTTGGATCGGAGGCGTACGTCTCATCAATCACCACATCAACGGTCTGCATATATACATGCATTATATATAATCATAATCATAATCATATTAATTAGAGTAGAGTGCATACGCAGAGAATGGCATGGAATGCCTCTAGTCCATCTGGTGTGGAGATGTTGTAGGTGGCTTTGTTGATGGACTCGTCAATATTTTCGCCGCCTGCATCCTCCACGTACTGCCATGCCAAAACATTCACATTCACATATATGCTACCAAATTCAAATAAACATGACAATTTCACTACCTTTAGCTTTATGGCCTCTTCCGTGAAAGACCAAACGCCCTGCACCAACCAATACTAATTAATCAATTTTGAATTTACAGATTTTAATTTCTTTAACAACATACATACATCATTATCGTACTGCATCCAAGCCACTATAGGTTTGAACTCTGCTTTCTTAGTAGTTGCCGCTTTACTTAAGCACATGTAGTTCTTCTTGATCTGCAAAACACAAGATGCCTCCAGTTTCTTTAGGATTAATTATTATGATATATAGATACATAGATGATGAGTAATGGTTTGAGTTACTGTATCATAGACTTGGTTGGCTCTGGTTTCAAGATTTGCAAATACTCCCAAATACTTGATCCACTCAGCTCTCTGCACACATACATATATAAGCATATAAGTTTGAAATTTGTTGTTTGTGTGTAGCAGCAAATGTGACCTGAAGAGGAGCGTCTTCACCGGCAGAGAGAAAAGTGGCGAAGTTGCAGGATTGCGGCTGATTTGTATCGACAATGAAATGAGCTGCAAACTGCTGCGCGCTGCTTCTGTTCATCAGCTGCACTTGTCCCTCATTATACACTTTGAGCACACATTCAGACACCACATTATCTGAGGTAGCACCCTTCAAACTCCCCACTAATCCTAGAAGCTGCACCAATTAACCACATCTTCATTATCCAAACTCATACAATTCCCATACTCCAACACAACTTGCCAAATCTCACCTCAAAAAATGATACTGCATTTCAAAAAAATCTATCATCAGCTTCATTAATTAACACTGTGACTCAAAACCAATTGTCTGTTTGAAATGATCAATTAATTACCTGGGAAAAAATCGGCGTCTATGGAGTAGTTGGCTAATGGAACCACAAATGATTTTATCCTTGACGTGCAGTATTTTGTTCTAGTCGCCATCTTTGAATTATTCTGCATAAATATTTTATACAAATTTCGCCAGACACTTCAATTTTCAAATAAACAGATTATTATTCATGTTTATTATTATTTTTGTTGTTGTTCATATTCACTAAAATAATAATATGATGTCTTTGTAAAATCTATATTTAGCTAGTACATGCACTAGCTGGAAAATACTTGTTACCTCAAAGATCCAGTTTTGGCCCATTTGATGAGCAAAGGCCCATCACCACTCAAGTGGATTATTATTAGGGTGATTATATACGTAGCCTCCATTTTACTCACTATAGCCATTTATTTAAAAATAATAATAATATTATTATTAACTACCTATTTTACCCTTAATAACCCTAATTTAAATCACTAATAAATAATGACTTTATTTATCTATAGCCCCCACACACCACACTCATTCTCTGTATAAATAGCCCCAAACGCTGCCTATATTCTCTCTTTCATCATCTCTCCCAAATTCAATATTGCGCTAGAAAGCAGTGTCAATTCATATACAACTCTCATCATAGAATTGATAAAAATTAGTTGAAACATTTATTACTAGAAAGCAGTGTCATACGAACTTAGAAGGCACTCAGAGGTAGTCGCAACAGTTATTGTCGCATCTATGAAGCCTTTATTCCTTAGGCAAATGAAGAGCCTCTCGAATTTTATATTGTAATGAAAAATTTTAAATGTAAATTTGATTGGAACCAGGTGAATTTGAATATTTGCATATTTGATTGGAGCCAGGTGAATTTAAACATTTGCATAATTGATAGAAAATTGAGTGTTTAGGAGTTGTGAAATTTTTAAGGAAGAAAGAATGAACTGTTGTTCTGGGATTGTAAGTTGATCAAAAAATTCTTAAAAAAATTCGAAGACGTCTCCTTAGTATTACGGAATAGCAATTGACGTCTTGAAAGTACGTTTACCCTTTTCCATCCCTTTTTTTTGTGTGTGTGTGCGCTTTGCTATCTCAAGCTATTAGAAACTTTTTCCATTGATATGAATTTGAGACAATGTCTAGAAAAAAAATATAAAAAAACCTAGTTTTGAAGTGTAAATTCGCAAAAATTTAGATAAGAAGAAGGAGAGAATGGAAGAATGGTATATTACAGTAGGAAAAAAATATGTATTTGGAAATCAATTCTCCAAATTTCGTGATTTTCGATGGATGTAAAATTTTATGAAATCATCGGAGATGAAGATCCTAGAAAATGCTTCAGATGGAAGTGATAGAGAGAGAACACGTGATTTGTTTATGAGGGCTGCAAATACAGTGATAAGTTGTAATTTAATACGAATTATAATAAGGTTAGAGGATAAATTAGTAATTTTATTAATATTTTCTATAATTATTTAAAATAAGAGGCTATGATGAGTAAAATGGAGGCTATGTATAAAATTACCCTTATTATTATTGGTTCGTAAAAATGGAATGAGAATGATCTTCTATTTTATTTTTTATAGATAAGAATAAGTGTTTGAGAAACGAAAATAGGTTTATAAAAAAAAATACTATATGATAATTACATAGGGCAAAGAGAAACCATGAAGTTCCAAAAGAATAAACAAACCACCACTGTCGATGAGGACATTTTTAACCCTTCTTAACCTAAATGCACAAATCTCATAGTAATTGAAAAATTATGAGTTCACATGTCATCAATGTCTTTTAAATTAAGCGGCTGTAACTATTTCGAACAAAAAATCACACATCTTGTATATACAAACACAAGTTCCCAAATTTTTTTTTAAAAATGGATTTTAAAATGTATAGTGATCACGGTTGGTATTCAAATATAAATTTGGAAATACAGACGTGCGTGTGTGGTGGAGTAAGTGTATAGTACAAAACTTATGTATTCAGAATATATATATTCCTCGCAGTGTTGGAGTAAAATGTTGAATCGTCGTGGACCAACTTTATGTCTTTGAAATATTTTACTTCTCTTTGATATGTGACTTGTGTTTGTACAGTAGGCTTTCCTCACTTTCTTCATTTTGACAATATATATATATATAATATTTGTATTTAATCAATGCTAGATTCGTGAATAAGCCACATAGATCCAAAGCAAAGCACAAGAAGTCCTCTAATGGGCCACTGCTCAATGAGAATGACGCAAAATATCTTAAGGAAAAAACAAAATAAGTAATGCATACTTGATCACCCCAAAAAAGAACATTATATAGTTATTAGTATTTAATAGAGGAAAAATAATACAAGTCGCTATTCGTTTAATTTAAAAATAAATTACAACAATTTTTCTGGAAGGAAAAACAATGTATATAACATTGATAGTTGATGTATTTTGGTAGAACTAAATATAGGAATGAGGCATATATACTTTCTGTAGAAATAATATATGGTTGAGATGGAATTGTAACCCAAAAATCAAACAATAAATTTAGCATATTTCTTTTGTATATCCGCCACTAAAATTAACAAAGTGACGTACAACATAAAAAAAGAACGCGATAAGAAAAAAAAAAGAGAGAAGAAAATGAACCTGAATGAGAAGATAACTCTTGCCATCAAAGCCATTCTTGATGACTTTGAATGTCTGTCCATAATAAATCCTAAAATAAGCTGCATCTTCTACTTGTGAAATGTTCCCAAGTTTCACAGTTGGAGTAGCTGCTTCAATTTCAACAAAACTGCACACCCACAAACAGCTTGAAACCAACAAAATCTGCAAATGCAACATCATCATCATCTTTTAAAACCTCTCTCTCTAAATCTCAGCAATACGCATGCATATACAGATGGTGTGTGTGTGTGTGTGAATGAGAGAGAAAGAAAATATTAATGATTTGAAGAGAGAATTGTTTGGGATCTGTAAAAGGGAGAGGGAGATTGTTGGTTAGTGGTTAATCCATTAGAGACCCGTGAACCGAAATTTGCCTTTGTTTCTGTCATCTTCTTTTTTCCAATTTTATTTTTTATTTTTTCGGCTGCCCATTTTTGTTTCTCCACCTGCTCCATACCATGTGACGCGCACCTTTCCCACTATTACTAGACAACTCAAAAATCAAAATCGTGCTTTCTTTATTTTTTGAGATTGGTATTATACTATTATACTGTTTACTTCCACTTCTTTACTTCTTAAAAACTATTTCCACTTTTGAAAATTATCAAAAATAGTTCAACATTTCAACTTTTATTTTTAGCTTTTCAAAAGACTAAGTTCTGATGAACAAAATTATTTTGGATAATTTGGAAGGTCGGGATAATTAAGAAAAAAATGTTGAAAGATGGGATAATTTATAAATTTTACACTTGTACTATTGGAACCACAAGCTTTTAATGAATACTTAAAAAAAAAAAAATAGAGGATCTAGATTCTCTAATGTGCACCTTCCCGTATAACCAAGTATTAAGAGCCAAATGGAAAGGGATAAATCAAATAATTTAACAGTATAAAATTACAGAATATAAGTGTAGACTGCATGTAGACTGTGTAGTAACAGAGCATGCGAATTTACAAATGATAAAGCCTTGACAAAAGGGGTGCAGTTGCTGTAACAAGTAGTTGGAGACAAAAGGCAAAGCCAAAAACAGTTAGATTTTAGCCGCAACATCATATGCTTATTTCTTTACCTGGATTTCCACTTTCAATTGCAATCTCTCCAAATTGGTATTCAACATTCCCTACTAATGCTTTTTCTGCTAACAAACACAAAAATACTATCTTCAGTTTGACCAATAAGCATAAGTCATATATTTGAGTTTCTAATACTTTCTATATATTCGACATGCTCGTTTTACTTTTTTCTTTGTTTGTTTTTTCACTTTATTTTATTTTATTTTTATGAAATAAATAAATAAATAATTCTAAAGATCATGTAAATATGGACTCCAACACCTTTAGACTCATGCATTAACCACTTCACAACTAGACTATTTTTTTCTTTTTGCTGTTAATTTTCGGTGTTCTCTGAAGCTAGATAAAACTGATGGAGTGGAGTACACTTTTTATTAAAAAAAATATTTTTGTTGATGAAAAGGAAAATTCAATGGTGTGCTGTTGGGCACCTACAGTGCAGGGTATGAGATGAACTGGGCCCACAAGGAAATATTCAAACCTGCAGTTTCTTTATTTATTGGGCTCAAAATATTTGATATTACTGATATTATTATGCTTTAAATCGGCCCACTTTTAGCCCAAGTTAGCCCACTCTTCAAAAATTGGCAACCTAGACAAAACCAAAATTTAAAAATTTATTATGATTTTAGACCAAATTTACTCATTTTTAATCAATAAGTAACAGTTTGGTATTTAAGTATTCGTTAATCGCATTTGTCGGCTAATGGAGCATTTAACGGACATGGTTTAATAAATTTTCAGGTATCGATCATATATACCCACATTATCCTAACAATTAATAACTATTATTTTCGTCGTCCCATTATAAATGGCTCAAAACTTTTCGGCACGAGAATTAAGGAAAATGTGTAAATTGATCAACAATGATAGAACCTACACTTTTTAAGGTTAAATTTATCCATTTATGAAAATAGACTATTTATAGTGAGACGACCCAAAATAAAATACAGACTACTTTTAATGGGACGGAGGGAGTATAATTTATAAATTTAACTATACCCATTAAATTTGTTGTGGACTGATTTTTTTGATAGCTTTGAATTAGTGTTGTGATTTTATTTTTTATTTTTATAATGTTATTTTTTTAGGCTTGTTGATGTGGATTGTGAGTTTTGAGACTTATGAATTACTCCATTTGTTCACAAAAAATAGTCTATTTTGTTATTTTGGAACGTCCACCAAATTAGTTCATTTTTATTTATGGACAATACCCCATCACATGGTGGACCCATAATACAATTAATTATCATTATTAATAATATCTTTTAGGTGTGTTTCCTCAAAAAGAAACAATACCATTTATGTGAGACTATTTCTCTACTCCCAATATATACAATCATTTCCATTAAATTTGTGTCGTTCCTTTCTAGGACTTTTTTATTTTTTATTTTTTATTGGAGGTATGTTTTGAAACTTATTTGATGTGAATTGTGATTTAAGAATGATATTTGGTTGTTGATTAGTGAAACTTTGATATTTGTTTTTTGAGTCTAAACATGCGAGAAATAAAAATAAGGGTAAATATCATGAAAATCCCTGAACTATACTCATTTTATCAAAAATACCCTGAAACTTTCAAAATATTATTTAAACCCTCAAACTATCAAGTTTTTATCAAATATATCCTGCATCTATTTTCCGGTCACCAGAAATGTGATATGGCTCGCCGAATCCCAAAATGTAATTTATATTCTATTTTTTTTAAATGACATGGCAAAAACGACTTCGTTTCGTACCATACTCTATCGTGTTTATCCATAATTCTAGGTTATTAGCGTGAATTTCAAACACGGTAGAAGTGAATTTTAAATTTCAGAGTGGATTTTTTAAATGATATGATACGAAACGACTTCGTTTTTGCCATTGTATCTTTAAAAAAAAAGAATATAAATTACATTGTGGCATCCGGTGAGCCAAATCATATTTTTGGTGATCGAAAATAGATGCATGATATATTTGATAAAAATCTGATAGTTTGAGAGTTTAGAGAACATTTTGAAAGTTTCGGGGTATTTTTGATAAAGCGGGTAAACTTCAGGGGTTTTCATGATATTTACCCTAAAAATAAATAAGAAAGATTATTTTTTTTGTACCAAAAATTGATTAAATTTGGATACGGGTATCCGTATTTCGGATTCGAGTTACATGTACCCGATCCATTCATCACCCTAAGAATGACAATTGATTTATTTTTTGTTTTGGAGAATGTGCATTTTATTATTATTATTATTATTATTATTATTATTATTATTATTATTATTATTATTATTATTATTATTATTATTATTATTATTATTATTATTATTATGAGGATGGAATTAGGGATCCCCGCCCTTCTAAGAAAAGGCTCAAATATGAGCAATACACGACTATAATTAAACTATTATATTTGTATTATTTTGATATTGGTGCAGATTCAAAAGTTACTTGCAAATCTGAAGCAGCCATAAATCCAGGTCTAACAGAGCTGAATATTATAATTCAGAGTTGCATCGAGTCCAAAGAAAGAGAGAAGTTAGATCTGAGGATGCGAGTCAGAGTTAAAGAAGTATCAAGGACACGTGGCAAATTAATGGGTTTAGGCCAAAAAACTTATATTAATGGGCTTTAGAGTTAAAAAGGCTCATGTGTTTTAGGGCTAATTTTACACTTATAAATAGCACTTTTGGTTATGAATTAGGAGGCTCTTTTTGATTTTTTTCACCATGTAAAATGTAAACACTCTGACTATAGTAAAAACGTCTAAAAACCATGATCGAACCACGCAAATCTTTATGTCTTTTATCGTTTTATTTATTTATGTTGTTGAGATTTAAACCTAACTCTGCAATTATTATATTATTATTATTATTATTATTATTATTATTATTATTATTATTATTATTATTATTATTTATTTATTTATTTTATTTTTTAAGTTGAGAGGGAGAATGGCTATTAATTACTAATTGCTCGGAAGTTCAACTCTGCTTGGTTTATCAATACAGAAATTAATTATTGAATTAAAGAAAGTAGGAATTCGTTAGTTTTCCAACAATAACGAAAGATTCTTGCTGTACTTCATAACTTTTTAATTATTTAGAATTCTGCATGCATATTAAATAGTTCCAAGTATTGTACATCTTAGTTATTTCTGGGAAAATTAAAGATACATTGCATGCAACTATTTATTCATCTTTTATTTATTGAGGTACTACGTACATTGCAATTGACCTAATAGTGAAGGGAAAATGTTGAAATGGCTTACTTCTACACAAAGTAATGAATATCAACACGATAAAAAAAGAAATTGAAAAAAGAAAAGGAAAGAAACATTGAACCATTTGATTATATTCCTTATAAAGATCACTCAAGAACGAGATCTTCAAATTATACAATTATACTTGACTTCATCAAAGTATATCAATTACATTGAGTTACAATATAATAAGCCAACCCCCACCCCAATTTAATATTCCTATATCCAATTAGCTAGCCGCCCCCAAAAAAAGATAAAAATAAAATAAATTGAAAAGTATACTAACCTTACCCCCTTTTCATGTTAATAATTATTAGTACACCTAATAATTAAATAAAACAAATTCAAGCAAAAGGAGTCACAATTCGTACCCAAATGGCACACAATGCCACTGCAAATGTTACATAAGACCTAATATTCTTCATCACCTCACCACACAATCTCCCTTTTGAACTTCCATCTTCCTCATCTAGAGATTTCATCATCTTCAGCATGCTCGATCCCATCTTAGGTGATGCAAGAAAACCCGATTTGGAGATGGGGATGATAATAGGGTTCATTTGGACTTGCACGGTCTTGGATGGCACCACTTTGTGGTAGAATGTGTTGGGTGTCTGACGAGTTGAGACCAGTAATCCGTGATTCACCTCCACTTTCCCATACACCTCGAAGTTCGGAGTGCTCGAGAAATCGTCGATGTCGCCGTCGTCCAAGAAGTTGTCGCTGCTCACATTGTGGTGATCATCTCTAGGGGCAATTGAGATGTTGTCATTTGTTTCAGTGTTGATGAATGTGTTGAAGTTGTGGTTGCTACTTTCTCCTGCAATTAATCAACCTATATATATTATTTTACGCTCATCTATTTATGTATTATGGTAATTGGTTACATCTTATAGTATGTGGAAAATGATATTTGAAATTAAATGGGATTGCTATTAAGTTTATTAGGGCAAGGGACATATATGTACCTTGGAAATCATGATAGTCTCTTGGGATATTGGAAATGTTCTCTATTGGGACTGTCTTGAAATCATCCACAAATGCCTGTCATGATCAAATAGGAGTTAGAGCTTACTACTACAATTTTTCATTTCTAGAGAGAGAGAGAGAGAGAGAGCTGACCTTTTCAAGTTCTTTGTTGGACATTCCAACCCATCTCAAATTCTCCACCATCCTCCCTGTTTGGGAGAATTGATCATTGTCTCCAATATCAATTGACCTCTGATTATGTCCCTCTCCTACGTTGTCTAAATATCTAGAGGAGCCGATGTCGGGAGCGTGGAGAAGAAAGGAAAAGTCATCTGAGAGAGCGTAATTTCCAGTAAAGGTCTCTTGATTTTGAAGTTGTTGAGAAGCTTGAGCAACTGAAAGAATCTCCTGCACAATATCAGCCGGCTGATCTGTATTCCCATGGAATGCATTCGAATACTGCATTCTCTGATCCATCGGAAAACCGGCCGGAGGATAATCCTGGACCTCCAGCGGGGGCAGCGAAAACCTATGTTGCAACCGGGCACATTCCAGTGCTATATCGACCTGATAATGACACGACACGACACTTTTTTTAAGTAATGAAAAACATTACAGCAAAATAGTGAAATTAAGTTTAGTAGTACCTTTGAGGGAGGGTTAAAGATAGGGGCGCAGTTAGGGTATGGATTATTGGTGAAGGCGAAAGCCTCCTCCGATAAGTAGTGCGGCCACGAGGGATCGGGCGGATCCTCGTAGTTGGGGGTGGAGGATGGATGAGTGACGTAGTTCTCTCCGACTTTGGGAATATTCAAACTCTTCTTGAAAACGCGGCAAAGTGCATAGGCATCCTGAAGGCCGGAAGAGGGGGTGTCGCATTCTCTATCATCCAAGCGATACTCATGCATGACCCAATCGGTGCGAGCGCCGTGGGGAGCTCTGCCTCTGTAATAAACGAGGGTTTTCTTCATCCCTACCGCCCTCGTCTGTGAATTTACCTTCCTGTCCTTCCCCGTCGCTTTCCAATACCCGGCTTTCGTTGCCCGGTTTGTCCGAGACCCGTTCGGGTATTTACGGTCCCGCGGGCTGAAGAAATACCATTCTAGGTCTTTGCTTGGCAACAACGACTTTCCTGTTTTTCATCCATCATCACTTTTATTACTTACTATCATTTTATATATACAAAAAATTAAAGTCTCTCTATATCTTCTCATCGATCTCTATATCACTTTTGTCGATGCTCTTTATTTTATGCTTTTAATGCTAGCTTCACATAACTAACCAGATTATATATATGTGGAAAGAGAGTTGAATGGGAATCTTTCTTCTTAAAATGGGATCACAATTCTTTATCCAGCTTCCTATTCGGCTATACTTGAAAATGAAGAAACTAATCAATTAATTATTACCTTTTTACTTCTAGCTAGCTACTTGTATTTTTTCTTCGACTAATCTGTATATTTTGGTTGTTTGTGTGGGGTGAATTATTGTGTGATTAGATAAAGGGGAGGAGGCCAAAAAGGGACAAATTAAAGTAGGATCTTATGCTTCAATCGAGTGTTTTTTCTATTGCTTTATGACTTTGGAGAGAAATTATTTGTATGGCCTCATATATCTTTGTGAACGGTATGACAATAAAATATGTAGGGACCATCAAGAAGCTTCCTCATTCCCAGTCGTTAAATTTCATGCATGGAAATCTCATCAACATTCTTTTTTTTGTCAAAATCTCATCAATATTAATTCTTATATTTTGACTTAAGTTTGAAAGTTATATATTAAAAGCACAAAACACAGGCAGCACATATATATCCTAAACACACACACACACACACACACGTGTCTGTGCTTATTTATGTGCCATCAATACTAAAAGCTAGTAATATTAATCAATCGTCATGTACAAGGGTTTTTCAAACTTACATGCATAGTTGTTGTGATTGACTGTGGGGTTTCATTTCATGGTTATACCTTTCTTCATTGCTACTTAAATTATTTTCAACCTTAATTAACATTTTTAATTCCTGGCTATAATCATAATATATCCATGTTTGTGATGTTAATTATAATGAAATAGATACATACCTGGAAGGTCCCATGGTTCGCACTTGTAAAGATCGACTTCTGGGATAATTTCAAGATCGATTTTTCGGCCGTTAATCTTTCTCTTGAGGTAGTAAGCTACGAGCTCTTCATCGGTGGGGTGAAACCGGAAGCCGGGAGGCAGCGAAACCGGTGCCATTTGCCTTATCTCCTTCCCCTTGGAACTTCTGATCAATATTCTTGATCAAAATGTGTACCTATTCTCCAAATATCAAGAACTATACAACTGCACAAAGATGAAAACCCTAATTAATTCCAACAAGTTGAGAGAGAGAGAGAGAGTATAAAGGAGGGAGGGAGGACCTTGATCAGAAGATCCAAAGGAAGGAAATAGAACAAATGAGGCACAGAAATTAAAGGAGAAGATGATTGAGGGGTTGGGAGTTGTGAGAGGGGGGGTTTTGATAAGAGAACAAAAAGGGAATAGAGAAGTATAATAATGAAAAAGCAATGTGGGGAGGCGGCCACCCCCTACCACCCCCACTTTATCTTTAATAAATTAATACTATTTTCGATCCTAGCTCCCTATTATATCTTGCTTTCTTTACTAGTCTTTCTTCTCAAGCCCCCTCTTTTCAAATACGTATACATTAATCATACATTATATTGAATTATTATATGTAACGCGTATACTGCTAAATGCATTCCGTGACAAGGTCCAATTAATTAGTTCTACACCACGCTACTTTTAAATCACAACTAATTAATGAAATCCTATTTTGGGTTTGTTAATTAATTTAAAATTTTAGATCTAATTATTATTTAGTTTGGAATATTTTCAAAGTAAACAAAATTAATTATAGTTAGCCAACATAGGATGAAACCTATTGAGAATTATAAACTGAGTATTTGATAGAATTTAGAATTGTACAAAATTATATATCGTTCAAAATAGATCCTCTTCTATTAATCATAACACAAAGATGGCCTTAAAAGTTAGGGTAAACTCTCTTTTTTCATGACGAGATGAACTCGTACAACCGTTAACAAGGAGGGCTCTAGCTAGATAATTAAGTCATGCATGATTGAGTATAATTAATCTAATTTGTAAAATACACGAGAAAGATAAATCCTACTAATAATATTTTGTATGGCATCGTTTAATCTCTAAGTTATTAGTAGATTTTAAAATTTTCGGTGATTAAATTCGAGAAATCTTGAGCACAAGCACCCGACTTCACGAGCCGAATTGAACCATTTGATCTAGTACTAAAGAACGAATCATAATTAGGTAGATGGATTTCGAATATTTTAGAAATAATGTGTTAATAGACATAGTGGTCATGCAAATGTTGACAAAATTAATGTAAATATAGTAAATTTGTATGTATGTGTATGTGAGAGAAAAATATCCGATGCTTGGTAGTTGGTCCTTTGTAGGGAATCTGAGCTTGCGTTGTCCACGTGGTGGCGTGTAATTCGATGCATTACCACCTGAGGTGTGTTTGGTTAGGGATCTTTTGATCTCTTCCCAACCGAAACAAACTACATGCTGACACAATCCAATTTCCAATTGGCGGCTTTCTTAACTGTATAAACTGCAAAAGGAGCAATGTTCCTTTCACATGCTTGCTAATCCCTACGCCGACACAAACACACCCTAATTGGGAAAATTAAAATTAACAGTCGTAGAGATATGATCCGATGATAAGCAATTGCGACGAGAAGAATGTGTGTGAATCTTGTTCGTTGCATTACATAATTGCAGGCTAGCTGTACTTGTTTTATGTATATAATCATGAATTCTTCTTACGCTTTTCAAGAAATTAAAATGTGCCAAATTATTATAGAGACACAATCCGGAGCATCCAGATGCACGGGTATTTATCTTAATTTTGATTGATATATCTTAATTAGATATTAATAAATTCAAATGGGACGTTTATTTTTCAGAATTAGTCTAGACAAATAAAAATGATAAGGATATTGAAACTTTTACTACAAATTATGGATCTAATCACAAGTTAACGATGGAAAAAATTGACATCATCAAATTCTCGAACTTAACTACGAATTAACAACGGAAAAAAATTTGACATCATCACAAACTCGATATTAACGACGAAAAGAAATCATTGTCATCAAAGACTCGGCCTTGGCAATGGATTAACAACAGAAAATTCATTTTTTATTTTATAATTTTTTTAATTCAATTTTTTTACTTTACTACAAGAAATTGAGTTTTTACCCACACATAATTACCCACACATAATAATGTGTGGTAGTTTAGCCACACATAATTTCAAAATGTGTGGGTAATGCACACAAAAAAAATTCATTAGTTATTGACATTTAAAATGTGTGGCAAAAATATTTTCGTGACATTTATTATTTTATGATTATTTTTATTTTTTATTTATTGTAACAAAATTTATTTTTGAATTTGTTTTGCCAACGTGGCAAACTAATAAAAGTTATTACCCACACATAATTATAATTTATCTATGTGTGGGTAATGAATTTTTATCATTATTTATTCTTGACATGTACTAAACGTGAGAAAATATTTTTAGCCACATTTATATTTTGGCTTTAATTAATTATTTATGTAAATCTTAATTGATGTTTTACCCGCACATTATTATTCACACATATATATTTTGGAAAAATGTGTAGGTGAATCAATTACCCACACATAATTATAATTTATCTATGTGTGGGTAATAAATTTTTATCATTATTTATTCTTGACATGTAAGATACGTGGGAATTTTTTTTTAACTTAATCATAGATTAACTTTCAAACTAAATGTAATCTACTTAATTACGTGTATTTTAAATTATTTTTTTTTTCCTTTTTTTTTTCTTTTCCTTGTTTATTTGGGACGCCAATTTTTTAATTCTTAAATTTGGAGGAATTAATTATTACATGCTAATACCAAATTTTCGATTATTAAGTTGTTTCAAATAAATAAATAAAATTAATACTTAGTTATGTTCCATTATAAAATTGTTTCATATATTCCAATCCCTTTATTTTCTCAACCAAATCTTACAATCTATTCAAACACATTATCTTTTCATTCTATTTTCCAAACTTATTTCAGTTTAACGCCATTTTTCAAAACTCCCTCCAATAGAAGTCCCACTACTCCACTTCATCTCCTCTTAACCACAAAACTAGGAGATATTTAGAACAGAACTCACATATCGATGAACCATCCGCCGCTCTGCTCCATCAGCCGCGTGCAAGAAGTTCTTCCGCTCCTCTTCAATTCAACTTCTCTTGATCCACCACCACTCTTCGATGGAACCACTAGGTACCACTCTCTCTCTCTTTCAATTAGTTACACACGCATACATACAGATGTGGAGAAGAAGGATTATAGATTCTGTATGTGTAGTTTGATCTGAAATTTTTTTAGCCTGATTGTTTTCTTCCCCTTTTTATTTAAGGTTATACGTGTTTTACGAGTGCCCCTTTTGCCAGCGTGTGTGGATTGTCAGGAACTACAAGGTCAGTTCATTTATTGCGCTCCATTTTGTTCTTATTCATCATATCCTCTGTTTCTCCTATTTGACTGAATTTCATGAGGTTTGTGGTTTCCTCTCAACTACCATTTCCATTAATTAATTATTGCTATTTTCGTTCAATACTCATTTCTAGGTTGAAGCTTGGAAATGGATTGCAATACGACAAGTCGATGAAGATGAAGAGCTTGGTTTATCTTCAAGACACATAATAGATTTTTGGCACCTTAGTTATTTAAATGTTTTGGAATGTTTGCAATTGACATATTATTTTGATTTTATGTAATATTATTTGATAAAATTTCTATGTTATAATTGTGTTAGATGCATTTTCATGTGTTTTTTGTATTTATATTTTATTTTTTATTTCACATACCAGATTGTGAAATAAAAATACAAAAAAAAAATTACATAAAATATATTTTATACACAATTAAATTGATATTTATAATCACAAAGTAATATTTTTTCCTAATATTTAAATATTAATTTTTTTATTAAAATTTATACCTACACATATATTATATCAATTACCTACACATATAAATTGTGACGTATCAATATCGAATGCCACGTCATCATCTACATAATTTCCACATCGGCATTATATTATGATAAAAATATATTTATTTACACATAAGAGACACTTTTAGTGACATATACATGTGTCGACAATATTATTAGATTTATCCACACATAAATATATATGTGGGTAAAAACCTTTCTCTACATTTTTATTGTGACACATGTTGACATTTGCATTATGTGTGGGTAATTATCTATACCCACACATAACCATACCTTTAACCACATTTACGTGTGTGGGCGAAAACTCAATTTCTTGTAGTAATTTTTCTAATTTTAAAAGTTAGCGACGGAATATTACTTGCTAGTAATAGTAGCCAAAATTATGACAACCCCTTAGTTGCTTGTGATACGAATCTCTTAATTCAAGTTGTATCATCATTGTTGAATTACAATACAGTAGCAACCGATCTACTAATGAATTAGATACTTCCGTCGTCTACGAAATAAACTCTCATTTGCCCTTAAATTTTTGTTCATGAAATAAACTCATATTATGCTTTTTGGACAATTATATCAGTTTTATTTCCTATATTTACTACCTTTATCGCTAATGGACCCACCTCACAACACCTTTATCACTTTTGTCAACTACCATTTTATTTAACTCACAACACGTTTATTAGCTTTCTTAGTTTTCGTGTCGAGCATTAAATGGAAGTTTATCTCGCGGACGAAGGAAGTATATTTTTGTCTAATACTTCTATTTTTGAAGACACATGTGATCAAATCGAGGTCTTATATATATTAGTGGTCGATTCACGAGAAAGACTTTCTCATCATTCTCTCCATTATGGCGAAAGAGCTAGTTGTCGTTACGGCCTCCACTGACTCGGTTGAGCAAACATTTAGCATTGATGGGATTGTATTGGACGAAAAAAAGAAGCAACATAGATACTCGAAACATGGAGGCCACCATGTTGTTTGATGATTGGTCCAAAGCCGACATAAGAGCTCAAGAGAACCAAAGGGATCAAGCGAACGAAAGTCCAAATGATGAAGTCACCGACTCCGAAAAATCCGACGCCTATGGGTTTGATGATTAGCTAAGTTAAGGTAAGATAATTACGTGAGCTTTTATTCTTCATTATTCAATAAAGATACGTAAGTCACTCAATTTTAATATTTATATTAAAATTTAGCTCAAGCCTTTAATTCAATATTTTTTTTCCTTGTCATTTTATTAGGGCAATAAATTTATTTTAGAATTAGTTGTTTGTATAATAGTTTAGAAACTTTATTGTAATAAGTTTATTAGTTTACGTATTCAATTAATATTGTAATTTCAATTTTGACTTTTGTAATTTATTTGTACATGTAATTTTTTTAACTTTGAATTTAATAAAAATATGAAATTTCTTATATTTTTTGTGGTAATATAATTTTATTTTGTTTACTTTATACTATAGTTTATTCAATTGTATTTCATCTTGACTTTATTCAATAATAAATAATTTTATTACATGTAATGCATTTCATAATTTTAAAAGAAAAATATACATAATACATAAAAAAAAATGAAACAAAAAAATAACTCGGTTAACCGTCAATTCAGGCCTTAAATCGTCGATTTCTAGCCCTCTCCAAAATCGTCGATTCAAGGCCCGGCCCTTTCAAAATATTTCACGGGTTGATTATTAATCACCTTTCCGACGACGAATCGTAAATTGCCTATTTAAGTCCTATACCGATGGTTTCCGGCTGTGGACATCTCCAAATGTAACTGTGAGGGTCGAAGATTTACGTTGTACTCCCTCCGTCCCACTCCAAATGTCCCTTTACTTTTGGGCACGGAGATTAAGAAATGGGTATAAAGTAGATAAAGTGTGTATAAAGTAGATAAAGTGGGTTGGTGAAAATTATTTAAATATTAAGTATAGAGAGATAGTGTATTGCCAAAAAAGGTATGGGACATTTGGAGTGGGACGGAGGGAGTATTACTATAATTGAAATTAATAAAAGTATATTAATGTAATTTCAATGGGTCCTACTTTTACCACGTGAAAGAAAGAAACTCCAACGTGGCACACAGAATCACTTGTTGCAGTCTTGTCTCTTTTACCTTTTCATCAATCAATCTTTATGTGCTTTTCCCCCTTTTTGGGTTTCTGTGTTTCTGACTAGCAATAGTATTTTACTTCTCGTGTTATTTTCGTTCTTCTATAAATAATGTGTTTTTCTTTATTAAAAATTCTCTATTATATTTTAAACTTCATACAAATATACTCCCTCCGTCCGCCAAAAGTATTCCACTTTGGCTGGGCACGGAGTTTAATAAAATTGGAGATGATGTTGATGTAGTGGAGAAAGAGTCTCACCACTTTATGAGATGTGTGGTTGAGATTGAATTTGGGGTGGGTTTTTTTGTAAATAAAGAGTGTTTGTAAGGATAAAATATAAAGGTGGATGGTGGGACCATGACTTAAAAAGGAAAGTGGAATACTTTTTGCGGACGCCAAATATAGTAATTGTGGAATACTTTTGGCGGACAGAGGGAGTAATAATTACAAAATACCATCTTTACTTTTATAATTTGATGAATTCAATTCTTAAATATTATTTTTTGTGGGTTCTTTTAATACTAAAATTATATTTTCCAACCATTTTATTAAAACTCATCATCTCTACTTCACCACACACTTTCTATGGGCGGAGGGAGTGTTTCCTATTTGATGCATTATTGTTTCACATTAATTTATTTGTTATTTATAATGGGAAAGAAGCTTCTACTTCACAATGCAAAATGTGCCACCCTTTTTACTTTGTAGCAATCATAGGAAATGCACGGTTATGTTGGAAGTTAGAACAAACTTAATTTAAAATTGGACCTTGCTATTTGGATCAATTTGATCCGGATCAAATCCAAAAAATAATTAATGTTCAACATAAAAAGACATATTTACCCTTTATGTATTTTTCATTTTAATGTTAATAAAATATGTATATATATTATTGGGAACATTATTTTCAATAAATACGTTTGTATTTTCAATGAGAAGTTTGACTAATTTATAATATATTTTGTAAACCAACATGAATGTATTTAATTACTCAATCATGCATTTGTTATCATGCTTTGATATTCTTTATGTATCTGACGTTTTTTATTTTTTTTGTTAACATGTTTTACTTTTATTTTCCTGAAGTGTTTCTTTACTTTTATTTTTGTTATGTATGCTTTTCTTTTTTGTAAACACACCCTTTATTTAAATAAAAAATATTACAAAAACAAAAATATGAAACAAAACATAAAAACATAGATATCAAAGTAAGTATACTAAAGTTGTATTAATACGTATGTACTATTTCCATGTCCAAAAATAAAATAAAAAGTACGTCTCTATTAATAGTGTTCTCTAGTATGCTTCAAAAAGAACACAAAAGTGAGAGAGTAGGGTTAATTAGATACTCAGAAAATAGAATCACAAATGGAGAGTGAGTGGAGAGTGGTGAGGAAGAGAGGGGTAGGTTGGTCCCGTCCCGAGCGTATTCCGGTGAGGCATCAAAATTCCCCAAACCCTACGAACCTTAACCTTCATGCATGGAGAGCTGCTGGGAGGAATGGCGCTGATGGACGTCGGAATCATGACAGAGGCGAGGTTTTGGCAAAACGAAGGGATGGAATGACTACCTTCTTCTTCAATAATCTCCCTAAAGATTGTAGCGTGGATTTCCTGAGAAGAAAGTTTGGTACAGTACGGAAACCAGTCGAGGTATATTGTCCGAGAAAATTGGACTTAAAGGGTAAGCCTTTTGGCTTTGTTAGGTTCGAAAGAGTTGATGACCAAGAGAGCCTTCTTGCAAAGCTTAATTCTCTTTGGATTGGGAGTTATAAACTGAGAGTTTATAAACCGAGATTCGAAAGAGAAAAGGAGGTGGCAAGCGATCAAAGGCAGGAGACGAAGTTTGAGGCTAACCCGAAGTATAAAAAAAGCGGGATCATTTCAGATAACAAACGAACGACGGGAACCACTTTTAAGGACGCCTTGGTGGGAAACAAAGGTATGGATACACATGTAACGAAATTGCTGCAGTTCCAACCTTCGGAAGCGGAAAAGTCGTGGTTGGAAGGAACATACTCTGGGTTTATCAAGTCTGACTTTTGCTGGGATGATATTAGAGAAGAGATTAATTGCGAGTGTGCTGGCAAACTCAAAGTGACAACCATGGGGGGTAATCTTGTGCTTATTCAAAATAACGGAGAGATTACGGTGGAGAAGGCGTTACAGGAGCTCGACGAATGGCGTGACTTCTGGTTCCAATGGTACCGTCCTTGGAAGTATGTGGATGTAGCGCAGCAACGCGTGGTTTGGACCAAATGGAGCGGAGTCCCGCTTCACGCATGGTGTCCTAGGTTTTTCGAAACCGCAAGTGCTTGTTTCGGAATGGTTCTTAAGATCAACGAAAAAACAAAGCAAAAAGAGAAATTGGATGAGGCCCTTATCCAAATCTCTACAGGGCTAGCACCGGTTGACAGAGTGATGGAGTGTAGAATCGAAGGAGCCTGCTTTAGAATCAGGATCCAAGAATTGCACGACTTGAGGAGATCGGAGTTGGAGATCTCCCAGGAGTTTGAGGAATCAGGAACCGAGTCCGACTGGTCGTCGGATGCGGATTCTCAGGTACCGGCGGAGGCATGCATCGGTTACGGAGAGGAACAAAGCAATCATGAAAAAGATATTTCAGTCAACCAGGAGAAGACATCTTCGATTCCTGAGCTAAGCGTGGCTGGGGTGCTCCAAACCGAGGATGGTAATGTCGGGTGGGTGGAAGTAGGGTCTCAGAGGAGGATACAATTTAATAATAATTCTGGTGCTTTGGGGGAGCTTTTCACGCAGATGGGGAATCCTTGTGGGGTCATAAAGGTTCTAAAACAAGTGGGAGTCCATAAAGAATATTGTGACTTCCCAAACCACGTGAATGATGGGAATGATCTTGGGCCTTGCAATAATCCATCAATCTCGCAGCAACCCATTATCCACGTCCAACAAGAGGGGACCACAAGTCACGATGACAACCAACAAACAAGTCAAGGCCGGCTGTCTGTTTCAGTGGCCGCAATTACCGCAACTTTGGATCCGAGGGAGGCAGCTCTAAATTTAGGAAGGAAATCCGTCGTCTCTGCACAAAGGAATGACGCGAATTGGGTCTTCGGGTCGCTGGAGTCCAGTTCAACAGTTCTTGCCTCTTCCGGGGTGGTCGAGAGCTCGATGCGAAACAGGGGAGAGGACATTCAACCGAGGAAGAAAGGTGAAGGAAGAAACAAGAAGAAGAAAAAGGCTTGTGTAAGAGAAATTGAAAAAAGTGGATGGAAGGATTTCATCTCTCAAATCGCTCAAGATGAAGGGGAACAAGGCGAGTTGATCGCTAGAAGAGACAAAGAACGAGACGAGGCGCCTCAAAAGACCGATCTACTCAACAAAATCGAAGGATGCGAAATTTGGAAATTGGGGAAACAATTGGGTTTGACAACCGAATTGCCGGAGGAAGTGATTGTTGAACAAATCGAAGCACAAAGGGAGAAGGCCAGTGAGGTTCAAAAGCTGGGAGATGAGCAAATCGTGAATCCATGAATATAGTGTCTTACAATATTAGAGGCCTGGGAAGCAGTATGAAACAAAAAGATGTGAGGGATATCATCAAAGCTCAGAATATCGATTTGTGCTTTTTACAGGAAACTAAGATGGAGTGCTTCAAGGAAGATGTATGCAAAGCTTGGTGGGGATCGAATAGCGTCGATTTCGCTGTCCGGATGGCCGACGGAAGATCGGGAGGAATTGCCAGTGTGTGGAATAGAGAGGTTTTTGAGGCATCAAGCACTTGGAATGTTCCAGGAGCGGTGATCGTCAACGGAGTTTGGAAACAAGGTAATATTAAAAACTGTTTCATTAATGTTTACGGACCTGCAAATTCGGGTGAGAAGGCAGCACTATGGGAGGTGATTGGTTTGATTGTTGAACAGAATGAGGATGTTTGTGTGTGTGTGTTGGGCGACTTCAATGCCGTAAGGAAACCGGATGAGAGAATGGGATGTGGGGAGATGAACATTTCAGCAGAAATTAGGAACTTTGACAATTTTATTACAGAGGGTGGGTTGATGGAGATTCGTACCCAAGGGAGGAAGTATACTTGGTATCAGCCAAGTGGAGCCTGCAAGAGCAAATTGGACAGGTTTCTTGTCAATGAGAAGTGGCTTAGAGTGTGGGCTTCAACCAGCAGTCGGGGGATACAAAGATCAGTGTCGGATCATTGCCCAATAATTCTCACAACCAAATCAACGGATTGGGGCCCGAGGCCATTTCGCTTCATCAATGCGTGGACTTCCCATCCAGAGTTCGCGCAGCTGGTGGAAAAAGTGTGGGGGGAGACAAAGGTTAATGGATGGAGGAGTTTTGTAGTAAAAGAAAAACTTAAGAAGTTGAAGGGAGCTTTGAAGGAATGGAACTTGACCTCTTTTGGCAACATCGAACATAGGATCCAAAATCTTAAAGATGAACTCTCGCAGCTGGATGCTTTGGATGATACGCTCGGGTTAGAAGAGTCGGAAATAATCAGAAGGAATGAAATTAAAGCCAATATCTTTCTACAGATGAAAAACAAGATAAGCTTGCTACATCAGAAAACAAATGGAAAATGGCTTCGGGAAGGAGACCTCAATACGAGTTTCTTTCATCGAGTGATTACGGGCCGAATGAAGATGATTGATTTCTCAGGGCTTTCCTTCAACAATCAATGGATTTCAGAGCCGGAGATAGTCAAGAGCAAAGTTAAGGAGCATTTTCAACAGTTCTTCAAGAAAAGACAAAGGAATCTGCCGCGATTTCCTTCAGATTTCATGGAAAGAAAATTGGATGACAATGATAGTAGATGGCTCATCCGACCCTTCGAGGAAAACGAGATCAAAGAAGCAATCTGGAACAGCGACGGGAACAAAAGTCCGGGGTCGGACGGATTTAATTTCACATTCTGGAAGGCCTCTTGGGACACTATCAAAGGAGACCTCGTCCAGGTGATGGCGGAATTCCATGCTAATGGTAAAATTCCAAGAGGGTGTAACACTTCGTTCGTGGTTCTCATACCAAAAAAGCAAGAAGCAGGGTCAATTGAAGAGTTCAGACCCATCTCGTTGATCAGCAGCCTTTATAAGATTATTGCCAAGATCCTCGCAAGGAGATTGAAAGAAGTCATGGGCTCAATCATTTCCGACAATCAGAGCGCCTTCATTTGTGGAAGATTCATTCTTGATGGTGTAGTAATACTGAACGAACTGATTAATGAGGCAAAAAAGAAGAGGCTCGGCAGAATCTTTTTCAAGATTGATTTTGCAAAGGCCTATGACTCGATCGAATGGGATTTCATTGACGCCATGATGGAATTACTTAACTTCGATCCTCAGTGGAGGAAGTGGATTAATGGCTGTCTCTCTTCCGCGTCGGCAAATGTGTTGGTTAACGGATCGCCGTCGGGGGAGTTTTCGATGGAAAGAGGTCTACGCCAAGGAGATCCGATGTCTCCTTTTTTATTCCTTATTGCAGCTGAAGGACTCCATTCGCTGATACAGAAAGCAACGTCAAAGCAATTGTTATTCCCTGCCGAAGTGGGGAGCGAGAATGTGTTGATTTCTCATCTTCAATACGCCGATGACACAATATTTATCCTTAATGGTAGTGAGAGGAACGCAGCTGTTGTCAAGAATATTCTTCATCTTTTCCAGTTTGTTTCGGGGTTGAAGGTGAATTACGAAAAAAGCAGTTTGATTGGAGTGGGGGTCGAGGAGGCGAAGGTAAGGAGGATGACTGATATTCTGGAATGCAAAGTTGGCTCATTGCCTTTCAAGTATCTTGGTATCAAAATAGGTGGCCGAAGCAATAGCGTCGGTGATTGGAATAACATTGCCGATAAAATCAAACAGAAAGTTGTAGACTGGAAGGTGAGGAATTTGTCTTTAGCTGGTCGTATTACCTTGGTTAAAGCGGTGTTGCAAGCCATTCCTATCTATCAGCTCTCCTTCTCTCTCATGCCTAAAACCATTGTGAGACGTGTCAATTCTATCTTTGTCAAGTTTTTATGGGGAGGGAATGGTGAATCGAAGTCTTTGGCTTGGATTAAATGGAGTGATCTTTGTTCTAAATTTGATGAAGGTGGGTTGGGCTTTAGAAATTTAGAGGAGTTTAATCGAGTCTTGGTGGTGAAATGGGTTTGGAGGTACCTTCAAGAAAGGGAGTCTCTGTGGGCAAGGGTGGTGAGATCTATTTTTGGGGAGGTGGAGTGGGGGGAGGAGGGTAGGTTGAGGTTGGGGAAGAGGCATCCGAAGGGGGGATGGTGGCCAAAGATTGTTGAAGGCTGTGGGGGGTCGTCCGAGAATTGGTTTGTTCAAAACCTATCACGTCTAGTGGGTGATGGGTTTGATACCAAGTTCTGGGGAGACAGGTGGGTGGGACAAAAACCGTTACGCTTTGTCTTCCCTAGATTGTTCCAGTTATGTGATAATAAGGAGGCGTCCATCGGGGAGTCGGGCAGGTGGGTTGAGGGTAAATGGGAGTGGGAGTTTCTTTGGCGTAGGGAGCTGTTTGAGAGGGAGAGGGGGGCGATCGAGTCCTTGAGCGAGTACTTGTCTGTTTTTGCTCCTTGTGCAGGTAAGAAGGATAAGTGGACTTGGAAGGCGACTAAAGATGGAGAATTCTCGACAAAATCTGCGTATCAAATTATTGCAACTACAATAACTGAAGAGCCCACAACAAACACTCCAGTAGATCTTCTGGCAACGGTTTGGAAGTCGCCCATCCCTCATAAGGCCAAAGTCCACGCCTGGAGATGTCTGAGAAACAGGTTAGCTACGTGTGATAATTTGATTAAGAGAAACGTGGCAGTGAATGTTGAGGAGTCTTGGTGTAATGGGTGTGTGGCTAGTGAAGAGACAGCAAACCACTTGTTCCTGCACTGTCATAAAGTTCAACAAGTGTGGGATGAGATCCAGAAGTGGATTGGTATCTCTTCAGCGAGACCCATGAAGCTGGAGCAGCACTACAATTGGTTCATTCATCTTGGGAAAGGAAAGAAGAGCGGTAACATGCTCAAGGCGGTCTGGATTTGCACGGTGTGGCTTCTTTGGAAACGACGTAACGAGAGCAGATTTGAAGGGAAAACGTGGGGGATCCAAAACTTGATGCTGGAAATTAAAGGAAGAATTTGGAGTTGGAATAAATCTTTTGGTATTGTTGCAAAGGAATCGAGCTTCATTTCTTGGTGCTCTGATTCCTTTTTTCTCTCTTCTTGTTTGAATTTTTAGGTACCCCTGGTACCACAGTTATCTTAATGAAATTTTTTCTGATCAAAAAAAAAAAAAAATAGTGTTCTCTAGTTTTTTTGATAGAATTATATTCCCCTAGTTAAAACTTAAAATCTTCATAAAATATTCATGAAAAGAAATGTTTAATTTTGAGTGTATAAATTAAATTAAGTTCATGAATCTATTATTTTCATGACATGCATGAATCTGTTATTTTTTTTTGTTAATTAACATGCTTTAGTTTATTTTATTTTAAAGCCAAAATTTAACTTACATATTTGATTCATATATGTTTGCAAAAAACGAAATTATATATGATGGTAATTAAATAATGTCACCACTCTTTAAGCTAAAGTTTTCGTACGCATTTGATTGATAATATGTAAAGTGATTTAAATATACACATAATTCATAAATTATATATATATTGTATGAAATATAATTAATTTTTATATTTATTAACTAAAAATAAAGAGTCAAAATTTTATATTTAAAAATAAATACATGTAAATGAAATTGTCACCTCTTGTCCAATTGCTACAATTGAAGTATATATTTTTCTTGCTCACAAATATATATGAATAACAATTTTAGCTTTAGTGATCGCCAACATAATTTAAAAATATATTGTGTACTTTTCATTCTGTTTCGGTGGATATCTTAATGCATTAAAAAGTTATTGCTTAATATATACGAAAAAACGGCTTAACTACAGTGATTGTATTAGTTTTGTAGCTTTTAGTATGGTAACTTGCCGAAAATAAATTATTTTCACCCGTTAGATCATCAAGATCTACGATAGGTTCAATCTCACATACATTAAAATTAGTAAACTCAAATTCTTCTTAATTTATTCATGATTTCATTGGAGATTACAATAGGCTCAATCTCACACAATTTTTTTTTCATACTAAAAATAATTACTTGTACAAAATATTCTAATTTTATTATGTGATATACATATACATATATACAATCCTAAATTAGAATATATATTATATTACATTTTATGACTTTTTATATTTTTGGTTGTGTTTCGAATAATTACGATCTCATGGAAAATACTAAAATCAAGACGATGTTGAAAAATACACAATACTTGATAAATAATAATAATAATAATAATAATAATAATAATAATAATAATAATAATAATAATAATAATAATAATAATAATAATAATAATAATAATAATAATAATAATAATAATAATAATTGGGGGTGTTTAAATAAAAAAATGTTACAAACTTTTATAATCTTGATAAATAATGTTACAATACTCATTAATGATTTATGTAAAGAAATTTAATTTAGATATATTATCCAACATAATAATAATAATAATAATAATAATATATAAATATTTAAATTTTTAAATTGAAATACTTTTTATAGTGATCGGGGGTGTTTAAATAAAAAAATGTTACAAAAACAAAAAAGTCAGATAAAACATAAAAACATATTAAAAAACAAGTTATTTATATATACCAAACTAATTATTTTCTTAAATAAAAAATGCTACGAATTATGAACTGTTTAATTTTTTATAAAAAAAAATTAAATGAAATGTTCAATTTTACATAGCACCGAATTTTATGTATCCTATATATGTTCAATGTATTGATTTAAGTGCATATGTTCTTGAACTTAATTTATGGCCTAGAAAATTGAAAAGACATTCAATTTATATTCACAATATATTAAATTTAGTATTTTAAAATAATAAACTTTTATAAGGGGCATTTAAGGTAAAACACATTTTCAGTCATTTTTTTTGGACTTTTATACCCCTACTGATCCGGATCAAATTGATCCGTAAAGATTTATCCTTTAAAATTTTTATCCAATCAAATGCCTAAATATTGAGCATGAAAATTGTTGCAACTATGACAACTGACAAGAACGCCCGATACTTGTTTTCCAGCAAAATTCATTGCGATTTAATAAAGTATTAATTGGAGGTCAATAACTATGTCAAAATGTTCTGAGTCCAAATTTTAGATTTTAAGTTTTCAAATTAAGGGGTCCAAATGACAAGAATTGGTTTAAAATTAAAATTTTAATAAATTGTTGAAAAAAGATTGTGGCCGAAAAATTTAGGGGTTATCCTACAACAAATTAAAATGTTGGGTATATATATATTTGCAATATTGAAACCATTTCAATTTAGATAGTTTCAAAAGGTTTATTATAAAATGGTGGGGACCTAGACATATTCTGTGTCAGATCATCTATCTCAATGTCGGAATAATTTCCAGAGGCATAATATATAGTATGTACAAGCAAATCAAAATTGATGCCTGATTATGTCGAGATTAATTAGTAGAAAAATAAAATGTAATTAATATAATGAAGGATTTAGGGTGGAGGCGTGACTATTTATTTGTGGTTTTCGATTGCTTGGAAACTTTTGACTTGTGTGTTCGGTCGGAATCCGGCAGCTTAGTTGCATTACGTCCACGAAAAAACAAAGGGCTCAATTTTTTAAGAAACAGTGGAACCAAAATTAAAATTAGAATATTAAGATTAACAAAAAGACATAAAGTTGAATCCAATCTCACTAGATCTAACATGAAAAAATGTGCAAAATTGGATCGATGCACAGAGATGGGTGTGTTTGTGTGTGAAGAAGAAATAGAAAACGTTGATCCTTCAAGGTTCTCGTAGCTCTTGTCATAGGTTTTAAATTAAATCTGCCTTATGAGATATAAAACTATGTTGTTTTATATATTCTAATTAACCGCAACTAATTAGTTTTTAATCTTTTAATTTTTAGGAGGAGGTCACTAATTATTATTTAAATCATAAATTTACATACTTTTATATAAACTAGTTTTGCGCCTGTGTGATACACTAGACATTATTTTTTAAAAATATATTAAGTAAAATAATTTTTACATTAAAAATTTAATTATTTATTAATAAAATATGAGTATAAAAAATTTAGTTTATCAAAAAATTTAGGTTGTACAACATATAGGTTATAGTAACTATTGTTCGTCATTTGAAATAAGAATTATCGTCGATGTTATTGGAGCATAAATGAGCAAATACTTGAAAGTTGAAACAATATATATATATATATATATATATATATATATATAGGGGAGGGCTACGGTAAAAACACTTCTTAAAATATAAATATAAACGTTTTTTAATGTACGAATTTGGTGGACGTCGTTTCCCACCAAATAATTCATGCAGAATTATCAAAATAAATTAGTATAATGATAAGCAGGGTCGATCCCACAGAGAGCAGGTAAAATCATTCAATTCCCTAAAATCTATATTTTTGGTGATGCAACCACGCCTTAATTTTGAGAAAATTAATTAACTAAGAAAGCAAATTAAATTAAATAAAAATAACTCTTGAAAATAAATCAATAGAAAGGTAATTCGGCTCAAATAAATCCACACTAATTTAATCTCTGATCCTTGACGCAATAATTAATTAATCCCTATTAACCAATTAGTTATAGGATACCGTGATACGCACTGACATACCCCAATTCCCACTTACTGTGTCGATAGACGGCTAGATACGCTAGTCCTGCCTATTTCCCTTATTAAAATATAACCTAGCTGGATACGCCAGTCTTAGATTTAATATTCTAATAGCATTAAGATGAAGGAACCCAATTTATATCAATTATCCTAGATACGCTAGTAATAATTAATATACCAATTAATTCCTACTACGAACATTGTAGTTTTATCACTAATCAGCCCTATTCCAACAATTACGGATTGGAGGTGCTAATTGACTGTAATCCAATTAAACCTAAGTTGGCCAGACTTAAATAAAATCGAAATTATCTTTAAATTCTAGGAATTAATCAAAATTAATAGGAATCAATTTTAAAACCAATTAGGTCTCACAGATTATTAAATTAGTGTTTCATTATTCTCGCCGAATTAAATAATTAGCTACTCATAATATGAAAATAAAATACAATAAAATTAAATAAAGCAAACATAATTACTAATCTAATAAACTGAAATATATAAAATGGAATAATATTACCAGAAATACGATGAATCCAAATCTCAAAATAAAACGATAACAAAATAAAACGAAGAAAAGAAAATATCTCTCAAAGAATGAATTGTTCTTCTCGCTGTCAGATCTCTACAACCGCCGCCAAGTTCTCTAATCTGCCAAAGCTCCTAATCTCTCCAAACAAAGTCAACTATATATACCTAATCAATCTCAAATTGCGGCTACCCTAATCCCAAGAGTCCTAACTAGATAAAAACAAGGGATTAAAACCCCTAAGTGGCCGAATCACCCCCAAGCCCAATTAATGGCAATTTTCGGCCCTTACACAATAAATGAATCAAAATTAATTAAAACAAGAGTTTTGGGCAAAATTAAATCTAGAATAATTAATTCTAAACCCAATCTTTAATTCCTCTCCAAAATCAATCAGCTTCTTCCATAATTTTCGACTTTCACCAACTTCTTCCATCCACGAGTATCCATCTCCAATCCATCTAATTCCTGCGCCAAATGTCAACAACTTGGGTAATATCAAGGAAAAATCAACGGCAAAACGCCACGAAAATAGATAATTAAATCACACACATCAGAATTTTATCCAATAAGGTTACGAATTCATCAAACATAGTTACGAATTATGAAAAATAATTTTTTGCTACCTTTGGGATTCGAACCCTGGACCACGAATTCATCCAACAGGGTTACGAATCAACCGTAGATCTTGATGATCTAAGGGCTGAAAATCATTTATATTTTATACACTTAAGAGTGTTTTTATTCTAGCCCTCCCCTATATATATATATATATATATATATATATATATATATATATATATATATATATATATATAGGGAGAGGTTCAAGAAAGAACCATAAATAAAAGAAGACCGGAGAACCATTTTCAGCCATTCGATCATCAAGATCTACGGTGGATGCATCATCTTGTTGGATGAATGTAGATCCTGGGTTCGAATCCTGAAGGGAGCATTTTTTTTTAATTTTTTTAGTGCATTAATTTTTACAATGGATGCATTAGATTTGATGGTTCTCCCGTTCTCACAAATAATGTAGTTCTCTCTAGAACCACACCCTATATATATATATATATATATATATATATATATATATATATAATTTTCAAATGGTTTGAGCAATGCATCCTTAAAGAAATTGATAGATGAATAACTATTACTATTATTATTCAGTTATACGAAAGGGAATTATATTCGTACCAGGCGTGTCAGGGCGTTGAGTGTCTGACTCGTATCAAGGGTTGCACGTCAGTTATTGGGACAAATGGTACGAAAAAAATCTCATTCGTACCAATTCTTCCGAGTGTGGAGCGCTACCTCTTGGGACAATTGGTACGAAAGAACTCCATCCATACGAGTCGTCTAAAGTGTTACATGCTATCTATTGGAACGAATAGTACAAAAAAACCTCATTCGTACTAGTTGTTTCAAGTATTATTGATGTGGAGCAGCTTGTCATTGATTATATGGCTGCAAAAGATCACGAGAACGGTCCGTAGCTCTGATTTCCTATTATAATGTATTTTCGGAAGTGGAATGAATACATGAACTCACAACACCTTGCGCGATGACATAAGTGGAATCATGGGCCTAAATTCCCTCGTTTTCAGTCAGTCTAGGTACGAAAGAACCTAATCTCATCCGAAAATCTCAAAATTGGTAAAAATTTAATGAAATAATATTTGTGAACAACAGTTAATTTTCACTATTTCACATTACTTTCTCAAAAATCGACGTATTTGATAATTGATTAAATTGATGTTATACTAGCTCTAAAGCCTCGTTTAATCAAACTGTTCGATCTAGGGATGGCAGTGGATCCTGGACTCGGTTCAGATCCGTGGATCCAGATCCGATTTTACGGATCTGGATCTCAATTTTTTGGATCCGCATCTGGATCTCATTTTCAAAAATGGATCTGAATCTTGAAATTTGAGATCCGGATCCAACCCAGATTCGACCCGTGGATCTGTTTTTTATTTAAAATATATTATTTATTTTTTATATTTATTTTATTAATAATATTAGATATATTAAAAATTAAAAATAATAGAAAAATTAGAATAACTTTGTAAACCCTAGTTTCTAATTCTAGTTTCTCCTTTCTCGGTTCATCTCCCTCACTCACCCGCCCGCCGCTTCACTCCCCTCTCCCATCTCCCTCTCGATCTCTCCAGTTCGCCGCCCGCCGCCTCACTCCCATCTTCGGTCTCCCTCTCCAGTTCGCCCGCAGGCAAAGGCGGGGACAGCAGCTGCTGCAGCACACGCTCATCCTCCTCCAATTTGCTCGTCGTCCCTCTCTCTTTTTCAGCCCGCCACCTTCTCGGACAACTCCAGCTCGCCGGCCACCTTCTCGGACCTCTCGGAGCACTTTTGTTTGGCCGCCACCTTCATACCTTCTCTAGCTCGCCGCATCGTTCGTGCGACTCTGCGTGTTGCCCATCTCCATCTTTGGTCGTCGTCTGCGACTCTGTGTGCTACCCTCCCTACGCCACCGTCTGGTCGCCGTCAGACTCCACCGCCGTCGTCGTTCAGCCATGTCAATGTCTACCACATGATGCTCTGAATCAAAGGTTAGAAATTAAAAAAATGTTCATTTTGATTTTATTCTGATATTGAAATTTTGTCTTAGGTTAGATTCAGATTTTGTCAATGCTTATGACTGAAATTTTGATTCTGATTTGGATTGATTTAGGTTCGAAATTTATGTTCTGATTTAGAGTGATTTAGGTTCAAAATTTATTGTTAGATTATGAGCTTGTGAGATTTCGATTCTTAGATAAGTTGATAGATTTGGTCAGCCATTAATTGGACTGATTCAAAGGTTAGATTCGAAACTTTGGTCAGCCATTTATGGCATGAATGTATTTTGTGCAATATTTTTCATGATGGAAATTAGATGTTGTTGATTTCGTGATTTTTTTTTAATTTAATTGAAAAACAGTAGATCCATGGATCTGGACCCGCGGATCTGACAGATCTGAATTTGGATCCAAAATTTTCAGATCCGCGGATCTGGATCCGAATCAGCTGGATCTGATAGATAAAAACGGAGTTGGATCTGATATTGATCAGACTCGGTCCAGATCCGGCCCGTTGTCATCCCTAGTTCGATCCCGAACACCATTTTTCATATGATTATTCATATTCTATTGTTTTCCAATTATGAAGGTATAGTAGAGCTTGAGCAAGTTTACATTAAAAAGACACGTACTTTTTGTCACAGCCCACTATCCCAATGACGGGTTAACCGGGGTTATGACTTTGGGTGAACAATAAGAAATGGGATAGACAATTACTTAGCATTAAAGTATATGGAAATGTCACTCATAGATAAAATGCTAGGATCATATATGATTATTTGGATACTTATAAAACATACACATAAATGAGAATTGATTAAGGTGGGTTACCCAATAACACGTGTCACAATTTCATAACATAAAGTTATCCTAATCAAAGTGTTTTGCAGCGGAAAACGTGTGAGATATACATATGAAGATGTATACTCAAGGTTATATTTCTTGAAATGTCAAAGGAACACCCGCTCAACATCATTCCATTCCATCAACTGCTCAACCTGCATATTTAGAAATACATGCAGGGCTGAGTATAAAAATACTCAGTGGGCATAGCCGAAAATACAACATGCATACATATATAAATTGAACTGCCATAACAGTAACACACAGGGTTTTCTTAAATGACCTGCGCTTACTAAAATATTTCTTTCATTTTCATAAAGTCGATCGGCCGATCATTTTCCTTCATATGATCCATATCTGTTCCTTTCTGTCACGCGCCGGGAAGGAGGCCTCCTTACCACGGACGCCAAGACCGGTCGCAAGCGACTCGCGGTCTCCATAAGTGTACACGTTAACCCTAGCTAGCGACCTTTGTCTAGCATAGGATCCCAATTGGATTTCCTTTAAAGTTGGCGAACCAACACAGATAGGATACATATAAAAACATAAACATTTTTGGCAGTCAATCATTTCATAAACATTTCATTTCATTTCATGAACATTTCATTTTCATTTCATAAGAGTCATTTATCATTTGGGCATAATAATAAACTGAAATTAACAGTTAAAATCATCTCATGCATATATTCGTATAAGAGGCCTACGACACGCAGGGGATCTCTATATACGTATAGTAAAAGTAATGCCCACCTGTATAGGCAATGCCTGTCGTTTAACGTTATCTCTGAATCGGAATAGCAGTGCTAATCCTCATGATGCTCAAAGCCTACAAGAAATCTATTCTCAATAGGTCTCCTTAAATTCTAATCTTAAGTCATGGTGTAGTGCTTAATATTCTATGATTCACTTAGCCGGGTTTTCAAAATTTAATGAATAAGTAATTAAAAACATTTCTCTTGAGTTAAGAACACCAACAATATTCTTACTCATCTTTCTGTAATAATTGGAATTATAAATAACCAATTAAATCATAAATACTTTTATTGCATGATGCAAATGCATACTTAGCATATGGTAAGTAATTACTTAAAATATGCACATAATAATAATATAATATTCTTATGCAAATCATCTCATGCTTAATCGTATATGCACATAATAATAATAATATTATTATGCAAATTATTCTTTAAATAAATAAATTAAACTATTTAATAGTTCAATTAATTAATATTAGTATAGTCCATTTAATAAAATAATGCAGTCCATTTACTAAAAAAAAATCTGCACAATCCAAGTAACAAGGCCCAGCTGTTTTAATTAAATAAACTGAGCCCAAGTTACTAAATAAAAATCGCAGCCCAAGTAAATTAATACAAGGGGCTGCCCAAACTCAAATAATCAGAGGCCCATCTCTCAATTTTAAAAAAAAACCGGCCCGAGTTCAAGATTTAAAACAAAGGCCCAACACTTCAAAGCCCAACTGAAACAAAAATAAACAAAAATCCCGGCCCAATACTCGGCCCAATTCGCAAACCCACCCCAAAGCCCAACACTCAAACCCTATACCCCTTCTTTCTCCCTTTTCTCGTCTCTCTGCCTCACAACGCACACACACATACCAGCTGCGCAGCAGCACCCCTTTTCCTCCTTCTCTCGATCTTTTTCGGCGCAGCACACACACACACTCACGCATACACAGACGCGGCTGCACCCTCTCCCCTCCTCTCGATCTTTTCCGGCGGCGGTAGTAGCGCCGCCTCCGCCGTCCCCTGACTCCCCTTCGACCTCTCTCTTTCTCTCTTCACGTCGGAAGTACGACGCCGCGGAGACTCGCCGGAGGCGCAGCAGCGACGAGCTACCGCCACCAGCTCTCTCTCTGACCTCTCTCTCTTCGGCTGGTAACAGCCGCCATACGCTGCCACCATCGCCAATTCCCAGCCCTCAAGCTTTCTCTCTTCTCTCACTTACTCGGCCAGACTGACAGCAGCAGCTTCACGCCACTACAGCCGTCTGCCGGCTCACAGCCAAACGCCCCTTCCCTGACTTGACTCGGCAGCCGACGGCAGTAGCTTCGCCCCGCCGTCGCCGCTCACCCTCTGAAACTCCCTCTCTGCCCGTCCTTGGCTGGGCAGCAGCGGCACCACCGCCGCCAAACCCAGCCTCCCTCATCTCCCTCCGACGAACAGCGACTGCCAGACCGCCGCCGCCAAGTTCTGACCCAGCCAACAGAAGACATGCACCCTCGGCTTCACTCTTCTCTCGGCTGAAACAGGCCCGACATCCCACCGCGAAGAGCGGCGCCCGAGCCCTAGCTCCCTCTCTCTCTCACCGTGGCCGGGCGACAGCAGCGCCGCTGCCGTGCCGTGCCTCCGTCCACCTCCCGACTCAACACAACAAGTTCGAACAGAGAAAGTTAAAGCTTCAAGACTTTTTTTCTACTGTTCTTTTCATTTTTAAAACAAATCATGCTTTCATTGATGTATATGCACAGATTATGTATACATATCTATTTTCATAGTAAAGTTCATTTTTGGGAGACTCAATGAATGGGTGTATGCTTGTGATTTTTGCTTGGTGAAGTTTGCACAGATAAGGCGAAATGTGTGCTTAAATCATACTGTAAAATGAAATATCAAAGTGAGTTCAAAGCTGAAACCTTGAATGAGATGGTGGTGCCTGTTTGTTTCTGGACTGAAATGAACTGGAGCTTTATCTCTGTTTGAGAAATTTCAGTGAGTATTTGATCCTACTTGCTTGTTGGAAAGGAGAATGGGTTAGACGGATGTTCTTGTTTCATTTTGGATTTGAGTTTTTCCTCATGAAAATGAATTTGCGTGGATGAAGGAAAGACAACTTTGGTTGGATGTTGCTGCTGGAAAGCATGATTGAAATTACTTAGTGATGAATGAGATGTAATGCATGTATGGGAGGTGGGTAGGTGGGTAGGTGGGAGGAAGTAGGTGGGAGAGTAAAATAAAATAAAGTCTTCCGGGTTGTATTATGAAAACTGTAATAATCGTTCAGTGTTTGCTTAAATAAATAGCTCGTATAAATGATCGATGCTCAATTAAATAAATATGCAATGCATATAAATTTAATAACTAAATATTTACAAAAGCTTTTGTAAATCATTTTTGTTGGAATTAAAATAAATTCTTTTTCTCAATCCGGCGTGAATCATCTTAAATCTAAGTTTTAAAATCTACTCTAAATTTAGCTAGGGAAAAGCGGGGCGTTACACTTTTCTTCTTCTTCTTCTTCTTTTTTGTTCTTTTTTCTTTTCTTTTCTTTTTGTTATGGTAGCTTATTTCGTATTGTTTTTTTGAAACAGCTTATTTCGTATTGTTGAGCTCAAACTTTCAACGTTTAATCTCATATCAGATATCGCGTAATTTTATTTAATTCTTATGAATATACCCTCAATTCTAATATTTTGGGGGTAATAAATTTAACATTTCTTTATACAAAAACTTATTACTAATGTGAGGTAGAGTATAGTCATAGACAGAATACGAATCTTACAATTGATAGAGAAAAGTATTCTCATTTGGAATACCGAAAGCGCATTTTGATCGTATTATTAAATTGGTAAATATTTTCAACCTTTATATTTATTATTTATGACAAATTTGGAACACTTACCGAAAGGAAACCATTATATTATATATGCTTCGGTTTTTTGGGTATATTTTTTTTTCCTCTTTGTTTGTCTCTCTTCCTGATTCTTGTGGAAGTGCAAGCCACGTCATATTGAATCTCCACCCTAAATTAGGAATACTGTAGAAAAGAGTCATTACAAATTGGAATTCGTTTCTAAAAAGAATAAAATGGAATTCGAAATAAAATAATATTAAAGATTTAATTTTACCAAATCAATGTCAAAAAGCACATCCTTGTTTTATTATAGTACGAGGAGAAAGAAACTTCTACTTTTTTTATTAAAAAAAACTATTTTTACTTTTAGTTTTTGGCAAATGTCAAGTTTGCAAGGATAGGTGAATTAATATTGATTGATGAGTTGATTATTTTTACTTTTAATTATTGATTGTTTATGAGTTGAGTATATAAAACATATAAAATAGATAAAAATGTTAATATAAATTAAAACGAGAGTGGTGTTAAGATACATAGAAGAACGTTCTTAGAGCATCCGCAGTGGAATGCGCTATAAGGTAGTCCCCATCATAGCATCACTCATTTCCAGTGCATTGACTCTATAAGAGGCGTTATAATCCTTATCTTCATTTTATCCTAATTTTACTTTTTTATTTTAAAATTCAACACAAAAATTAAATATTAGTTTACATTTATTAAAAATAAATAAAATACTTATAATAAATATAATAATTAAAATTATAATTATAATTATAATAATTTTTTTTATGACAAAACAAGACCAAATGTGCTCCTTCAAATCTGAGGTGAGGTGAGCGTGAAGGTCGTGGTCTCGCATGGAGGATTGTCGAGTCACATACGTTCGAAATTCCAGCGGAGCTCCGGTGCGAGGACGAGATGCAGTTGAGCTACTTGAAGCTTCGTCGATGACCTCTTCTTCCCATTCTGATGTGTGGTCGCCTTCGTCTTGGATGATCATGTTGTGCAAAATGATGCATGTGAACATGATGTCGCTCAATTGCTTCTTCTTCCAAAGACGAGCTGGTTCTTTGATAATTGCCCAACGAGCTTGAAGAACGCCAAAGCTCGTTCAATGTCCTTCTAAGCCACTTCTTGCATCAACTTGAATCTCCTACTCTTCTCGTTCGACGGAAATAAAGGACTTTTCACAAAAGTGGGCCAATCGGGATAGATGTCGTCGGTCAAGTAGTACCCACTCGTATAGTAGGAGTTGTTGACTTGATAATTGATTAGTAGAGCCCTTTCTTCCAGTCATTCATTAAACAATGTCGATGTGTTGAACATGTTGATGTCGTTGTTTGAATCAAGAACCCCAAAAACCTCGTGCTAGATCCACGGACTTAGGATGCGACAGCTTTGAGTATGTTTGTTGGCTCCCCCTGATCACCTCGAGTGTATGCTCCTTGCCATGCCCAGTACATGAAATCTAGGCTTCGTAGCATCCCTGGGAACTCGTGCTTTTTCTCGTGCAGTGCAAGGAGCCTTTGATAGTCGGTGTACGTCGGCCTCCTCAAGTATTCGGCGCCAAAGAGTTGGACGATGATTCGACAGAATTTTCTCAAGCACTCCAACAATATGGACTCTGCAATCCGCATGTACTCATCGTATTGATCAGTTGCACCTCCATTTGCAAGTTGCCGAATAGTAATTGTGCATTTCTGCAGCGGTGTAAAGCCGCGTCTACCAAATGCGTTTGAACATTGTTGGAAGTAAGGATCAGACTGCACGACATTGACGATGCGCAAAAATAAGGGACGACGCATGCGAAAACGATGCCAGAACAAGGAGTCAGTGTAGACCAGATTAGGGGCAAAATAATCCTCGTAGAGCCATTGTGCGTCGGCTTCACGATCCTGATGAATGTAAGCTTTCTTTGTCGGCCTCCTTCATTTATGGGGCTTTCTGGCAGACCAACGGTATTTGCAATTTCATAAAATTGCAACACAAGTTGGGTGAATTAGCAAGCACGTTGCTCGTCGCCGCTTGAGTTGGGGATTGGAAAGATGATGATGACATTTTGCTAGAGAGAAGAAAATTGTATGGTGATTGAAAAGAAAAATGATGTGTGAAATGAAGTAGAAATAAAGGATATTTATAGAAGAAAATAACATAACAATAAAAAAAAAATGAGAGGAGAGCCGTTGAAGGTAACGGTCAATTTTTTTATTAAAAACTAGAAATTTTGGTTGAAACGGCTCAAAAAAATTGAATTTTTATTTTTTTATTTATTTATATTTTTAATCGCCACTGCACTGCACGCGAATTGTCTTTTTTACCAAATGTTCGGTACGACGTATGGGGCTGGGCACGAATCAGGGGACGCACCAATGCGCAGGCTAGCGCAGCATGCCGATTCGAAGCGCCGCCACCCCCCATCCCCCTCCCCCGCGTTGGACATGCTCTTATGTGTATATGTGATATGCAAACGCATTATAATGTGAATTAAAATCTAGAAGGAGGTAGTAGTAACTTGCAATACGAGTCTTTAAAATGAAAAGCCCTCTCCTTCGAGGATCCTTTTTTTCCTTTTCTATTTAAAGAAATGTAATGTTTCAAAAACATTACTTTTCTTCATGTCAATTATTATTTTTTATCTTAATAATAATTACTTTAAATTAGGGTTAATTGCGTAAAAAATCATGAACTTTGGGTTGATTTCCAAGTTTGCCATGAACTTTTTTTTTATCAAATTTTCCCTGAACTTAACCAACTGATCAATTTTGCCATGGTTTTCAAAAATCCCCAAATTGAGTGCTGACATGGCACATCTCAGTTACTTGAAATATGACATGGCGTCGTCGGACAGGAACCAAAAAGACGTCGTTTAGTTGGGCGTAAAACGATGTCGTTTTACCTCAAATTCTAGCCCCCGTCCTCTCTGAACTCCGGCGAAGAGCCGCCCACCGGACCGCCCCTGGCCTCAGTTTTGCAGAGCCCTAGTTTCCCAAATCACTCATTCCTTAATCTCGCCAGAGCGATGAAAGGCGGCGCGAGGTCGGGTGGTGGCGCCGCGCGAAAGGGGGCGCAAACCCTAGTGAGGTGTGAGGTCGGCGGCGCGAGATCTGGGGAAGAAGAAGATTTTTTGAGGGAGAAGAAGTCGACGGCGGCGATGGATGTTTGGGGAAGAAGAATAACGGCGCGAGGTTTGTGGTGGACGGCGGCGGTGGAGGTATGGGGAGAAGAAGAATTTCTGGAATGATGCGAGGTCTGCGGTGGACGGCGGCGGTGGAGAATTCTGGATTGATGCGAGCCTAAAATTGAAGATGACGAAGAGTTCTAGAGCTGACTAAGCCTTGCTAGAGTGCAGAGCTCTGGCAGCTCTGCCGACTCTGCCCGACTCAGCTCTGCCCCGACTCTACGACTCAGCTCTACCGACTCTGCTCTGTCGAATCTGCTCTGCTCTGCCGACATCAGCTCGGTATTACCACGTACGTGCCACATCAGTTCGGTATTACCATGTAGGCGACAGGTCAGCTTAGTATTACCACGTAAGCGACACGCCAGTTCGGAGCTTCACCGAAGCAAAAAAGCATGGAAAAATTGTTCAACCCCTTAAGTTCAGGGAATTTTTGATAAAAAATGGTTCATGGCGAAATTGGCCCAAAGTTCATGGTTTTTGGCGTAATTAACCCTTTAAATTATCTAGCATAGACCCGCGATCCACACCCACATCCGCCCTGACCCGATCCGTCTCACTTATACATGCGGTCTGACAGGAGAATTTGTATTTTGCTTTTATTTTTGTGGGAGTCTCCTTCCCGGAATTTCTATATGCCTAAAGATTGAGTAGCAGGTATTTAATTATAAATCAATTGATATAGTAAATTAAGTTTATTCAAATTTAAATTGCAGGGTGGTATTTGTGTATTTATTGTTCATTCATGGTACTTTCATCTCAAGCCAAGAACCGTGCAAACATGCAGTGCATAGAAAATATGAAGTGAATCTAGAGAATAAGCAAACATATATATGTAATTACCGAACATAACAACATACTAATCAAGACAAATAACAGCAACAACCAAATTAATAAAACAACTACCCAAATGTTTCTCCTGATCATCCGGCCTCTCTTGACTAGTAAACTAACCAAGAATGAGAAACATTATTCATCTTATTGAGGTTTTAGGTAAAACACAGAAAGCGAAATTAAGCAAGAAAAAGAGAAAAAGTGAATTCAATCAACCCCATGCATCTTTCTCAACATGCCCACCAACTCAATAACCCGGTGAGGATCGGGCATGGATTTGGCGACAGTTTCCCTCTCGTAGCACTTTTTGATCCACGCAGCAATCTTAGGAGACTCCTCCGCCACCTTGAAACCTCCGTACTTCTCGTAGGTGGGAAACCAGCACGACAGCGACACCAGCATCACGTCCACAAACCCGAACTCCTCCCCGCCGTAGTACTCTCTCTCCCCCAATGCACCCTCCAGCTTCTTCAGCACTTGCATGAATTCATCCTTGCCCGCCTCCACCTCAGCCCCCTTCCCCATCCAAATCTTCCTGCCAACATCAAACACCTGCAAAAATATACATGTATAATCTCATTCCAGTAGCTTGAATTGAATGTATATATGCATGTATCGTATGTACATTCTTGTCGATGAAGTCGGTCCAGAAACGAGCCCGGGATCGGGCGTAGGAGCAAGCGGGCAGCAGCTGAGGCTTTGGCCACGTCTCGTCGATGTAATAGACGATGTTGGCCGACTCGAGAACAGGTTTGGCGTCGTGCAGGAGCACGGGCACCTTCTCGTAGATGGGGTTGGATTTGAGGAGCAGCTCGCTCTTCCCGCCGAACAAGTCTTCCTCCTGCGACTCGTAGCTCAGCCCTTTCTCCGCCAGGGCCAGCCGCACCCTCACCGCGAATGGGCTCCCCCAGAAATCCAACAGCTTCAGCGACATCTTCACCTCGCTTATGATTGCTCACCTCACATGGATATTGGATTGGATTTTATACATCCCAACCTCCTTTGGTTTCAACGATTTCTCATCTTAAACTCCGCGCGGCTGTTCAACTAACAGATAAACACAACGCTCCCAACTCTTCTTCGCCACTTTTTTATATCTTAAACTCTTTGTCATTTGCAATCAAATATACAATCTATTTGGGAACTAACAAAATAATTAAAATTATTTATAATTCTCATTTCTTCTTATCATAAAAACATGAGAAACTTTGCATAAAATGTAAAAAGTAATTGCATGAACGTACAAAGTAATGAAGGAAAAGTAATTGCACATAAACTAATAGCTGCCTCATTTTCACTTAAAGATGAATAATATTATAGGGAAATTTGCACCAAAATGCACAAACTTTCCCGAAAATCCATATTTGACGCGATGTTAGGATTTTACATTTTAATACACCAATTTAACAACTTGTTCAATTTTGACATGTTTTTCATTTCCGGTCATCGGAAATTCTGACGTGGCTAATATGTGTCAAGCACTTATCCAGCGTGGAATAGAGACGACGTCGTATTGCTTGCGTGTATTTACACGTCGTCATTTTATAAAGAACTAAACGACGTCGTTTTGTTCTGTGAATTAAAAATAGGGTTTTCAGATTAAAGAATAACAAAACGATGTCGTTTTTTTCGAACTCTTCATATTCCTTCATGCAACGTTTCTTCTCCATTTCATTATCTCTCTTTCCTTCTCTGATCACCCCTGTCGTCGTTCCTAAATTTCCTGCCGTCGTTTTACTCTGTTGGAGAGGCGCACGAAGTGGCGTCGCAACGTAGAATGATGGAGAATGACAGGTATTGTATCTTACTTCATTATTTACTTGTTCCCTCAGTTTATAGTCAAGTAGAATTTTCGTTAGTTTAGTGTTAATGATTTGGGGGTGTAATCTCTATGTGGTTTTACAGTGATTATGCTATATCTAATTCTTAGATTTTGTTGTTATATTGTTGACAGTGATAAGTTCGGGATTTATCTCCATCACGGTGGTTCCTTCAAACAGATAGGAAAACAAAGAATGTATTTGGGGGGTGGAGTTCAGTTTATAGCCAACTTTGATAAAGATAGATTCGGGTTTTTTGATATAAAGGACGAAATCAGCAAACTAGGGTATGTCGACTATGATGACTTAGAATATAGAGTCCCTAAGACTAAGGAATACTATCCCATCTATGATGATGGTGATTGTATGGCTATGTTGGATTTTTTGTCTTCTTCTTGTAAGTACTTTGAAGTATTCTTACATAATGGGGTGAAATAGGGTGATAGCAAGGGGAAAGTAGATGTTTCTGGAAAGGGAAAGGGAATACAGAATCCGGGTTTGGGTAAGGGTAATGGGGGTGTTGCTGATAAGGGAAAGGGTATACAGAGAGAGGTCTTGGGTCAGGGGAATGGTGTACTGGCTGATAAGGGGGATGGTATACTTGCTGATAAGATGATGAATGTAGTTGCTGGTAAGGGGAAGAATGTAGTTGATGGTAAGGGGAATGGTGTAATTACTGCTAAAGGAAATGAAGAGGTTGCAGAAGGTGAGGAGGTTGAATGCCAAACTGACAGTGATTCAGATGATGTAAGTTTTGAACCTCTAGATGATGATGAAGGGATACATACTGATGATAGCTTGGGGGATGAGTGATGATGAGGAGTATAAGGCCTCTAGAGTTGGGATTAGGCTCCAGGAGAATGTAATATGTGATGTTAACTGGAGTGAAGTTCCAGAAAGTAGCACTGCAGTGTTGGGTAGGTTAGGAAAAGAATCTGAGGGTGGTGTAGAATCTGGATTCACATCTGATTATGTTGACTCGGATGAACCTGTGAATTCAGATTCTACTGATGAGGATGACAATGGAAGACAAAAGAGGTGCCCTAGAGTTTTTTATGATCCTAAATGTGATCATAAAGAACTTGTAGTGAAGTTGGGTATGAGATTTGAAACTGGGTATAGTGTAGAGAGGCATTGAGGACTTGGGCAATATACAAGGGATATCCACTACATTTCAGGAGAGTAAAGAAAAAAAGTTGTGAGGCTGTGTGTACATCTCCATGTAAATGGAGAGTTTATGGTAGTATGAGCAAGAGTCAAGATGTGTTTAAGATCAAAATTTTAGAGGGTGAACCACATACGTGTAGCTTCTCCATCCATACAAAGTTAGCTAATTACAAGTGGATTGCTAGGCAGTACTTGAATCATTTTAGACTGAGGCCAAACATGGATATAGGAGAACTACAGGCTGACATTATAGCTAAGTATGAGATTGAACCCTCAAGGGGCCGATTATATAGGGCCAAGGCAGAGGCCTTGGAGTTGTTGAGAGGGACAGTTACTCACCATTATGCAAGCTTGAGGCCTTACATATTAGAGTTGATGAGGGCTGATCCAGAGGGTAGGTTTGAGCTCTTGACAGATGGTGGGGTATTCAAGGCTTTATACATTGGGTTTAGTTCATTGAAGAAGGGGTTTATGGAAGGTTGTAGATGGATTTTAGGGTTGGATGGATGTTTTCTGAAGACCCACTTGGGAGGACAGTTATTGAGTGCCATTGCCAAGGATGGTAATGATCAAATGTACCCCTTGGCATGGGCAGTGGTTGAAGTAGAAAACGAGGAATGTTGGACATGGTTTTTGAACATTCTTCTTCAAGAGTTAGGAGTGGTGGATGGTATGGGAATCTCTTTCATCTCAGACCAACAGAAAGTAAGTTTCAATTCAATACAAAGCTATTAATATTGTGTGTAGTTTGACAACAATAACTGATGATTGGAAAATTGCAGGGGCTTATAAATGCTGTCCAGAATTTGGCATCATTTGCCGAGCATCGCAACTGTGCACGGCACGTTTATTGTAACTGGAAGAAAGAGTTCAAGGGACCAACCTTGAAAAATCTTTTCTGGAAGGCAGCAAGAAGCACTTACCAAGCACAATGGGAGGCTGCTCTTGAGGAAATTAAAGTGGAGAATGAGGCAGCGTACGAGGACTTCAATAGCAGAGACTACCGAAGGTTTTGTAAGGTTTTGTTGTCTACACAAGTACAAAATGACATGGTAGACAATAATATCTCTGAAACCTTTAATGGTTTTATAGTGAAGGCTAGAAGTAAGCATATTGTGAACATGTTAGAGGACATTAGGATTTCTTTGATGGAGAGACAAGTAAAAAAACAACAATTGGCTGAAAAATTCGATGATAGGGTTTGTCTGGCTATAAAGAAAAAAATTGAGAAATTGATGGTTAATGCTAGATCATGCATTGCTCATCCTGGTTTGCGTGGGAAGTTTGAGGTGCAACGACTAGAAGATAAATTTGTAGTTGATTTGGGCAATAGGAGTTGCACATGTAGGTCATGGAATCTAACTGGAATTCCATGTGTTCATGGAATAGCAGCCATTAATTACATGAAACATGACCCTTTGGAATATGTGCATGACTGCTATACAGTGGAGAAGTATAGGAAGGCTTATTCTTATGCAATGGAGCCTTTAAACGGTGAAAAATTGTGGCCCAAATCCACTGCAAATGCAGTGTTACCTCCATTTGTTAGAATCATGCCAGGAAGACCGAAGAAGAAAAGGAGAAGAGAGCATGATGAGGTTGATCCAAAAAAGGCTAGTCGGTTGAGGAAGAATGGTGTGAGAATGACTTGCCAACGATGCTTCCAAGTTGGCCATAATGCTAGAGGGTGCAAGAATGAAGAAGTCCCCAAGCCTCAAAAGGAGAAGGTAACTATACATTATTTCATATTGAATATCTCAGTTTGCACTATATTAACAAAGTTATGTTTTTAGGGCAAGAGAGGAAGGCCTAGGAAACTAGGGGCTGCTACAACCGGAGGAAGACAACCACAACCAAGGAAGAGAGCAACTAGAGGGTCTAAAGGGGGAGGAGCAGTTGGAAGAAGTGAGGATGCAAGTGGAGAAGGCACAAGCTCAATTGGAAGAGATTCTACGGGTGAAATTGCAACCCAACAAAGTCAAGTGACTAATTGAAGTCTATGTTGGGTTGCAATTTGATTGAAAACAGATAGTGAACTAAGTTTTTTTTGCCAAACATTACAAGCAGGAGATGTTTTTTGTTGTTAAACTTCTGTTTTTAAGATATTTGGGAATGGTATACCTCTGCTTTTGTAAATTAAGATCAGATGCTTGTTGGAAAATTCTGTTTTGATCAATGAATTCTATTTTGGTTATACTTCTGTGTTGGTCTATTTTGGTTATACTTCTGAGTTGGTCTACTTATGCTTATTACTCAATAAACAGGAATGTTGGTTTTTGAACCAAATTATATAGCAATCAAAACTTGTATTTCATTTCATACGAAAATGCTTACAAAAGTTCTGACAACACTTGCACTAAAACTAAGAACATTACAGCTTCAATGTCAGCCTACAACATAATTCTACATTACTAATTTGATTATCAAAGTCACAAGGACTACCATGAAGAAGACACGCATGAATAACAGCTTCTTCCCACAAGCAATGTTCAATTCTCCCAGTTCTTTCATCTTCTTCTCCAATCCAGAAAATTTCAATTCAAGCTCTGTCACTCTGGTTAAACAACTCTCAGCAAATTCACCAAAATCTTTATTCGAAACTACATCCAATTGCTTCTGCGCCGTGTCCACCCAGAGAAAGTAATTACACTAACAATGAAGTAAAGTAACAAAAATTAGGGTTTACAAAATATTCGAATTGAAAAGGGAAAAGCCAAAATGTAATGGATTCTTACGTCTCCATACTGAAACCAGTAGAATTTTCGACCAGGATTTTTCCACGTTCTTGAGGTCTCCACCTTCGCCGATCTTTTGCACCGACATGTAACAATGGCATCCTCTGAACCAGCTGACCACGACGAAGAGGCTGACATTATTATACCACACCAGCTGAAGAGGAAGAATGATTCAAAGTTGTCGTTCTTGAAGAAGGAGATTGGTGGGGATCGCTCAATTCAATTTGTCGTGAATTTGAAACTAGGTTTGAGTAAATTGGGGTTAGATAATAAAGACTATAAAACGGCATCGTTTTATTTAAGGAATAACGACAACGTTTTGCGTTTTGTCCGGCCAACGGAGTGGCGTGTGCCGGCGAGACACGTAGGCGCCACATCATATTTTAATTTGGGGGAAATGAAAAACATGTCAAAATTGAACAAGTTGTTAAATTGGTGTATTAAAATGTAAAATCCTAACATCGCGTCAAATATAGATTTTCGGGAAAGTTTGTGTATTTTGGTGCAAATTTCCCAATATTATATTATCACACCAATGTATAATATTATCCCTTCTTAGAGGTGTGTGTGTTGGCCAAGCGGTAAGGGATTAATGCCTAAGGCCAAAGGTCTTGGTTCAAATCCCATGTGACAACACAACTTTTAAATTTTTTTATTTAATACCGTTAATTTATTATCCCTTCTTAGAGTAAAAAAATACTAATAAATTCGCTTTTGTAGATAATGAGATAAAAGAAATGAAACTTCTAAATAGAGAAATTTTTGTCATCCCTCATTTTCTAGGATACATTTAGCAATCAAAGAAGATAATAAAATTTCAGCTGAAAAGATTTAACTCATAGAAGGCTCCTCTATTCAGAAGTAGATTTTCAAGAACTTGAGTTCAACTATAATAAGGGAGAAGGAGATCAACATAGAAAATTATTCATATTTACATATAAGGAAACATAGATTCACTGCATGTTAAAGAATTTACTAGGATGCGGTGCAATATAACATCCAGTTTAACAAATTGTGAATGGGACTATGGTTGCACAGCTTTGACATAGATACAGATATGAAGGTATTGCTCTGGGTTCACCAAATTTTTCACCACCCAGCCAAACGGAATATCCAGCATCGGCTCGATCCCCTGAATGCGGACTAGCTTGATCTCTGCACCATCTGTAAATAAACCTGTGCGTGCACTTGATGATTCCCCATTTTTCTGGGAGCTTCTTGAGCTGCCTCCATCTGATCCTTCTCCACTTTCAGATCCCGCTGCTTGTGAGTCCACATCTACAGAGGTTTCCTCTGCAAACAGCGCGGGTAATAGAGCTTTTATGGCATCATTCAAACTGAAGGACTTCCCTGCAGCATGAACACATGAAACATTAATAACTCATGCAACTCCATATTGACTAAACTACCACACTGATTGATAACACTGTTCTTGCTGAATTCATCCAAGAAAACATGATTGATTAAGTTGAACTATGCTTTATAGAAATGGGCACAAATTGCAAATGCATACGCATACAAAGGCTGCCAAATGAAACCAAGCACCGAGTCTCCCATTCGTTATTTGCTTAGCCTACAGTTTCAAGATATCTATGTGTGCCAGCAGGTACAGTATAGATGGGTAGATAAGTTTATTCCCAATTCCCGAACTACTTTTTGGCACATCCTGTCTTGGATCTATTCCCAAGTTCATTAACTGCTATATTTAACAGTCAAAAGTAGCAATGCAAGCTCAATTGAGCATGAATTATGAGTTAAAGAAGCATTAATGATGAGAAAATGCTTTCATCTTACCTTCACCACGAACCTCAACAGGACAATTTATGTAAGAAATTTTGTCCCAGCTATCAACAATAGGGGCATCTTCTAATTCATCGATATCTTCATCGATGCTCCGCACATATAATCGAACAGGAATTTTACCTGATGAGAGTGGCCAAGTTCAATAGACAGACAAGAATAAAACAAAAATATCTAGAACTGTAAGTTCCCAAACAAATAATGCTAGCACCAACCACCAATACAAATAAGTTAAGAACCAAAAACTGATTCTTTCATATAATTGCAAGATCACAGATTCACAATTATACATATGTATTTGTGATATCATCAAACAATTCCAGAGAAATATTCTCCTTTTCAATTTATCACATGTTCTTTAACTGTATAAGTTGTTCAGCACAAGACCAAACAGAAACGAGAATATAATCATAACAGCTCTTTCCTCATTCTATGAGTATCCATTGATGTAGACCAAAAGGCCAACCAAGTCACAACATTGTGCTCACCTTCTCCCTTCAATTCAATGGTGTATTTTACACATCAGAATAAAATATACTCCCTCCGTCCCAACAAGATAGTCCACTTCTATTTTTCACACATATTAGGTAAATACATTTTATGTTACTTGGAAAATGTAATTCATATACAATTGTTCCATTTTACCCTTATTTATTACTTCTTGTGTTATATTCATATAACATTAAATAAGGTTATTTTAGGGAAAAATAGTTTTAAGACAATTTAAATTAAAAAAGTGGACCATAATATGGGTCATTCCAAAAAGGAATAGATGACTAATTTTGTGGGACGGCGGGAGTAATACTAGAACTTCTACTTCATAAAAGAAAAGGCTTCATTAGCCCACCCACAGTATCAACCTACAATTCCCCTATTTTTTGCTTCTGTTGGCTTCACATAACCCATAATGGAACCAACAAACCATACCAATCTTGATTGTGACCATATCTTTAGCTTACCCAATTGAATCTAACCCAATCCAGCTCAAAATTCTTATGGCCCAATCCCATAAGTTTTTTAGAATATGATTCTTTTGGGAGTATAACCCATTGTACTGCAGTAAACCCATTCATAAATATTTATTATTTTCGGGAGAGTTGGTAGGAGTATATTTTAGTTCTAATATATTATTCTCTTAGTACTCGTTTTAAGATGAGCACTCTCTACAATGAAAAATCATGTTTGAAATGCAAGTACATGACAAAGTGTTGAGTATTGAATACATCTTTTCTTAATGCCTTTCAAGATGTGAACACAAAACAGAACATCCTGATTGAGCTTGCGAATCTCTTGAAGATTCTAACGTAATAAATTTCTGTATCTCACCGGATTTCGCTGTTCCAATAGCATCTGTTTCAGCATTGCTTTGACGAGAAGTGTTCAATTTGAGGGAAAAGTCATCTCCAACAATATCGAGTTTAAGTTTGGAATAAACCCGAAGGTAAGCTTCAAGCTGGCCTGTCATGAAGTTACCGAAGTTATGATAATATTTAACTATGATTCAGAGTAGAGTTTTTAGAAGAAACCAACATGCCCAGAAGATGAAGAACCCAAGGTAAGACTTTAAAAATACAGAAATTACAACACAAATCACCATAGATCTCAAAATGAACAAGGGCGATTCTATGCATTATTAGTACAATGTGAGGACTCTGCCTGTATTATGACTGGGAAAAGGGGATAGCAAACCCACATTTCAGTCGAGAGCACGGCATAATGTACCACAATATCATGCTAAATGTAAAGTTATAAAAGAAAACGAAAAACAGGTGAATGTTTAGCAAACAGACAATGTCACTGAAATTTACAACACATCAAGTTTCCCCAAACTTTTGGCGGGAATCCTAGTTCAGAGGAGCAATACTAGCAGGGAACACCTAGGCAGCTCAGATTTCCCAACAGATGCTAATATAACAAAATCGTAAATGCAAGTAATCCTTGAGAGCAAGGATGACAAAAATGGCTAAAGAATTTCAAACAATAATACATTTTGATGGTTTAGGGAAGTGACTTGAATTTACAGTGTTGTAACCAGAATGACCTGCCCCTTATTTTGGAGTGCTGTAACCTTCCTGTGAAACACATTTGCATAAATAGGCTTTTCCATAAATGTGTTAAGAAATAAATATACACACATCAGTTTGCGCCCCAAAAGGCAAAACACAGGAGCTCTCGAGTGATGCAGTATAGAAACAAAACAACAAAAAGACAGGTACTGATAGAAAGAAAATATATTCACGATTAAAGTAGGAGCAAAAGAACATCTGTATTATGTATCCAACCCTCTAGTAAGTGTTAGATTGCACTAGTCTTTAAAGAACATCTCTTACCACCCTTACTTGTCCAGATTAGTCTCCTAACTCTGTCGGGAATCAAGTCACTAAGGAATATTTGTTACAATCAAACATTAGTTACTAACATACTAATAGACTGCTGTATCATTAGTTAAGAAGCCATAAACTTCTGCCCAAGACGAAAGAAAGGAAGAAAATAGCACTTTTCATCTCATATAAATCTCCTCACTTCATACTCTAATTCCTTTTCAATTTATCAGTTGGTACATCAAATACAGAACCTCTGTTTTGATTGACCTTCAATCTGATTACTATCACATAAATTAGCAGGAATAAACAGGTTCTTAGTTTTGATATTTAGTTATAAATTTAATATCCAACCACAATCTAGTAAGAAGAATCCAGAAGGTAAACGAAGGCAAGTATCAATCACATCACTTAAGAGATAGTAGCATACCATTTAAGACAGACCGCCAAAGTTCTGTTTGATCATACTGAGACATATTCATAATGTTCTTGCAGTTTCCATTGATTATATATGCAGCCTGTAGTTCACATATGCCATTCAAAACAGACGTTCAGCATTCTCACTTCGAGACTTGCGCAATAAAAATATAGTAGGTAATATAGAAATATTTAAGGAAGGGAAAAAAGAAAGAAGCTCAACACCTAGACATAGCTTAGGAGATGAGAAAGCAACCCTCATTCTTACACTCATGAAGTTGGACCTTAATGCCAAACCCCAAACCCACTTATGGCAGAAAGGGGAAAGCATCAGAGACTTTTTTAACTAAGGAAAAAGGAATTTTATTAGCAAAATGAAAAATTATTATAAAGAGGTGAGTAATACCGAGAAAAGTTAGTTTTAAAAAAATCCGATTTACTCTTCATGATTTCAGACCCACAAAGCAATTCTACACCCCATATTAAAAAATTAAGTCTTATGCTTTAGAGAGAATAGTATAGTTCCTTCCTCTTGGTTATGCACAATATGCATGCAAATAAGGAATCCATCTATAAAATAATTTGAATTCTATAGTCAAGAATCAAGACCAAGGTTACAAAAGTGTATTGGAACTTATACCTAACCTCTTTCAGGGCATTAATAAAGCTCCACTTTACACTGTCTTCTCCTTCGCAAGGGATCAATAGATTTACTGGATATCCTCTAAAATGTATCTGCAAGAAGATTTGTTAGTATACTCAGTTAAGGTGACGAAAGCATATAAAGTTATAAACACAAATAAAATAAATACTATATTATTTCAGATTTTGGGTCTGGGACTCAGGTTATTTCTATTGATATAAAATGCAGGGAGGTTTTGTGTTCTATAAGGTACAAATATTACACCAATTTATAAGGGTGGATCATGGTGAAAAGGCACAGAGACATTCGCTATATTTCACCACATTTTCATTTTTTCCATTTCTTTATCGAACCAAGAACATATATTTGCTTATTCTAGTTTACCAAAATGACAACATAAATTCTTTCAATAAAATATCTCAACTTACATCAGTTTCTATAATTTTCAAAACCAACTGCCAGGTGAAATCTAATGTAATTTAATGTCCCCGACTCCCCAACTTATCCAAAAATAGGGATGAAATAAGCTAATATGTCCTATAAATATGTTTGGACCACTTTTGAGAAACACAATTTAGCAAGACATTGAGTTCATCATATAGCACATAATAAAAAACTCTAGATGTATTGTTTAGAAACATCTACAATGCAGTACTTGCCTAACACTGAGCATCAATGAAAATCTATAGCAGCTGATCAAACTCATTGTTTCTAATAATTGTGGCAATTCCCTAAACCCAAATGATAAGGGGACGCAGGAAATGCACCGCTATTCAGGTTTTTTAATTAGGAAAGCAATGAGCATAACATAGGATTGTTAAAGAAAATACAGCTTTGTTCCAACATAAAAGCTTATGCCATAGATGATAAGACTAATTTCCTCATACTGGTTTTACAAGTCATAGTAAGAGCCCAGAGTAGCTAAAGATAGATCATACAGTCAAGTTCCAAGGTCTCTCTGGTTCCGAGCAAAGAAGATCAAAAAGTGTCCCTGTAGGAATATACCTGGCATTGATTCAAACATAATCAAGACAAATAAAATCAGAAGAAAACTAATCAAATTACAAAGAGACGTGGGTCGAAATAGAAAAAGAAAAGAAGCAAAAAAGTTAAAGAACTACACCTAGTTAAAGCAATTAATAACTTGACAGTAATTTAAGGAGTTCTTAAGTTAATTTAGCATTGTCGTCTCCATCTACTGAAAATGTTTGAGACTCTTCCAAGTTTAGTATATTCCCCTTTTACAACGTGTCCATAAAATGTTTGATAAAGCACGTAATATACTATCGACTATAGCAAAAGACTAACAACATTACTATTGAGAAGAAGTGAAGAACTATAAGCAGCAGTTTAGTATTATAAAATCTAAGTATTTGCATATTATAGTTCAAGTCAAACCGCCTATAACATACCATTTCAGCGGCAAGCCTTTATACTCAAACCACACAGTGTCAACACCAGGAGGAAGAGAACTGTTAAAGAATGGCTTGATCTGTGGCACTAACAGAGGCAAATACCCCACACGAGGAGCCAATATCTGTAACCCAAGATAAAAAGGATTTGTCCAAAATCAACAATGATCCGTTCACAAGCACATCCACACACTATAGAAGAAACAAAATATATTCTTTTTCAAGGAACAACAGAAGCAGTACCTAATATTCAGTCTAAAACGCAATTAATCAAACACGTAAAATCCCTAAAACCGAAAAAACACGCGCTTACACATGAAAACCGAAACCCACACGAATAATTCATAAAAAGACTACAGAAATCTCAGAGTCATTAAACAAAACTCAATATGATGAAAAGCAGATACTGCAGAATGAAGAAGAGGGTTACCAAAGCAGGCGGAGGGGGAGGAAGGGTAGTGACTTCAGATTCGTGGAGATGAATCTGAAGCGGTATTGCACCGCCCCACACGTACTGTTGCGCCTCTATTCCTCCGCCTTTGCTGTCCATTGTCATTCTTCTCTCACCGACGGAATTGGATTCCTCAAACCGGGTATCGCAGATTCCCTTTTTTTCTTTTTCTTTTTTCTTTTCGTTTTTTCTTCTGCTTCTGGGTTTTTACTTCACCTCAATTTGCGAATAGTCAGTCTCCCGGAAGTCGAAAGAGTGAAGAAACAGTTTTCTTCTTTCTTTTTTTTTAAATATTTTCTTTTTCGTGTGAAAATGTTTTAATTCGATAATTCACCATTGAAAATAAGTATTTACAGTCAAACCCCTGATCCTTGAGTGTTTTGCAATTAGCACCCTTGATGATTATCATGACAAAATTGTCATTGCGCCAAATGCATCGAGGTGGCCTTGGGTACATTGGGGTGTACCGTACACCCGAATTGACCCATACCCAGATCCTGATCCGTATTCTGATTCAAATCGTGTAAATAACACTATTTAGTTATACAAATGACATTGATGTAATTGACACTATTCTGTTATACAAATAACACTGCGTATAAATGACATTGTGTATAATTGACACTATTCAGAAATATAAATGACACTGTAATATTTTAAATAACACTATAAGATTGAAAATGACACTATAACATTTTAAAATGTTACAGTGTAATCATCTGGATTCTCATACATTGTAGCGGGAGGTCATAAGCTCACACCTAGAAAGAGCACTGTGTGATAATATTCATACAAGAGGGCTGTTGGTTACCATCTACAGGAGAAATAACAAACAGATTGCTGTAAAAATGCCATGGCTGATTTTTCAAAACCCAATCTCTACCAGCACTTGTCTCAAAACCAAATATAAATAAGTTCTTTTCCCATTCTTGCGTGTCACAATTTTCCTAGATTTCTAGGCTTTCTTCATCGCCTCAATCAGAGATAAGGCATTAGGTGGTTTTTCTGTACATAATCTGCCCACAAGATTAGTAGTAGGGTTGAAGGGGGGAATGAGGTCTTCTCCTTTATCAGCCTAAAAAATAACATGGTGAAGGCGGTTCTTACCAACACGTTTTAAGACCCAAATTATCACATCTGACCCGGTTCCTTTCTTAATTCCAGACATGATCCACTAGGACCACTACGGTCGAGCAAATCTCCTTGCCTTTCCGTCCTCTTTCTGTCGTTCTCTCTTTCTTCAACGGTCAAGTGTATTTGAAAAATCGTTGGCTGGGTGCCTTTCCCGAGTAATTCCTAAGTTAAACTAGTAAAATATTCAAAAAGCCACCCTTGTAGAAATAACACTTGTTCTATATATAGACCTCATAACCTAAGGGTGATTCTGTCTTTTTAACTAATAGCACGAATGGATATTTTTGTCAATCTACTCTTTTCTTTCTTATCTACAGGGATAAAAAGGTCATTTCCATCAAAAAGCACCTTCCACGTTGACCGACAGGTTGTTAATAGGAAGAGTGGTCCCATTAAAGTGAACAGTGACTGGTTGCTTTTTCAGCAGCGGTTGTGCATTCCGCAGGTGCACCTCCATCTTTCCGTATAAAGCTATTTTTTTCCTTCGCATAAAGCCATTTTGAGGTGTGTACATGATGGTTCCATATGATAAGAGTCCTGCTCTGGCTATGGATCGAGCTCTGTTTAAAGATAAAAACGAGCTCCGGTCTGAATATTCCTTTTCGACTTCTAGAACCCACTCTAGGCTCAAGGTGTTGGGTGCTTACTATTGTAGGGAGGCTCTCCTCCGTGCTTATAGTGTGGCCCTTTGTGCGATCAGCTCTGACACCACCCCATCATTAATGCGGGTGTTGGGGGATATTCGGGATCTCTCCACTTGGGGAACCCTAATCTTTGAGTCCCGAATATCATCATCATCATAACATGAGTTTCAGCTTCCTTACCTGTGAGATCTTCAACATCACAACCAAGCTCAAAAGCAGATGAGGGTCTACCACGGCTAGAACCTGCCATCACAGAAGAACAAGACAAAAACAATCACAAGACAAGGGTTAGAAAACAGAGGCGCACTTCTAAGCAAAGCCACCCACAATACCTAAGATTTGGGTGAGCACAAGGGGATGAGGGAGAAATCAGGTTGGGGGAATATGGCAGAGAGGGAAGAGATCCCAGACGAAGCTCAGAAGAGGACCAATCCATCACAAAGCGGCAGGGGAAGAAAACCCTAACAATAGTAGTATTATTTATATGTATATGAAATGCACATTCTTCAAAGTATGTGTATAGTCTATAGATATGTAATCAAATATATATATGTAATATATATATATATAGGGAGAGGTTCAAGAAAGAACCATAAATAAAAAAAGAACGGAGAACCATTTTCAGCCATTCGATTATTGACACGCACCCGTCGTGCAGTACGATCAAAATACTTGTGTTCACCCTAGACGGATGATACACGCTCCTACGTCTCGCAATCAGAATCAAGTCTTAGTGGCAAGTATAGGGTCGAATCTCACAGGGAGTGAGGAACCACTTTGTTTTCTGACGACAAACTGAGGTGTCACTGGTCTCAATCTGTATACTCTGCACAAGAAACTAAACAAAGACCAATAATAACAAAGGGGTGAGGTTGTTCGGTTAGGTCATAACTGTTGTCAATATTTGTTTCGGTCATAGACACACTGATAATCCGTCCATGATCCGTATAAACTCAAGGCGTGGCCCAAAGACATTGGGGCGTTTCAAGGGGCTATACTTCACACTTAGGATGGTTGAGTCCATTGTAGTCACTTGGTCCGAAGGTCACACAATCCTCGGTCACAATGCAGTGCTTCACTCCTCCTTAGATGGTAGTCATACCCGTTACTCACTAAGTATGACCCTCACCAACCTTCTCTTCCGAGGTCCCCAACTCTGCACTTTGAGTGACATATGCCTCCTGGACACAACCATTTCCGGCTTGTTAGCCGACCAATCATAGACATGCTACGGCGCAGAAGTTACCTTCCTCGTTTGATAACTATGGCTTTATGCCTCGTCACAGTTGATGGATAATCTCTAGAAAAGCCCAAGACTGGGGAAGGACAGTGTATCCCATCAATCATTTCCCCATCTTTCGGATCTACAACGCCTTTTGTTGACGCTGCTCAGCTACTCGATCGTGGGTATACCGGTTGTCACGCCCTGGTATACCCTGGCCTTTGCTTGACACGGACAGTGTTTTACCGAACGGAGATCACCCGTTAGGCCCCTACTGTCCATAGTTTCGAACAGATCCTTCCGAAACCACGAGACTCAACCGAAAGAACAAATGCCTCACGAATGTTTACATATTGACAACAATTATTTCCACCCCATTAACCTCACCAAGGGATTACTTACACATAGCAGTAAACATAAATGCAAAATTAATTAAGCACAACATGTAACAAAAGGGAAATGCTTGAATAAAAGAAATAGTACCTAAGGCCACGAGCCTTAATCTTGTTCTTACTCGAATTGAAAACGGAAAATGATAAAATACTGGAAATGTAAATTATTTTGATGCCACAACTCGGCGGAAATCAGAATAATAAACTAAGTAAAGCAAAAGTTTAGCAAGGCAAGAGTTTTTTCACGCAGCACATCTTCATCCTTTTATACTGCCAAACGGTGGAGGGCTAACCCTAGCGGTGCCAGCTTCATATCTTCATCGAGATCTTCTTTCCTTCTTTAGCGCAATCCTTGATTGATCTGATTGGAGATATCTTCCAACTGCATGTTGTAGTCAACCTTCCCCCTTTCCAGATTCTTCTAGCTCCTTCTCCGTTCTTCCGCATTCTTCCATCAAATCTTCGGGATTCACTTTTCTTTCTTGGCTTCGGCTGTCTGCTTCTTCTTGTAGTGGTCAGACGGATTGCTTCATTCGGTTTGACTCATACCAGGTGGGTTGCTTCGGGTTCCCATACCCCAAGTTAAACTTGAGAGGTACTGCGCCTAGGCTCCATCCTGGTAAACATGACTAGAGCTGGCAAAAAGTGACCCGGCCCGACGGGCCGGGCCGGCCTGCCCGTATTTTGGGCTGGTTGGGCTGTACAAAATGTAGGCCCGAAAAAACCCGGGCCTAAAAAGCCCGCCCAATGAGCCCGCCGGGCTAATCGGGCCCGGGGCTAAAAAGCCAGCCCGGTTAATTTTAATATTTTATTTTTATTAATTACTATTATTCTATTTTTGCTTAAGTTTTTATTTTAAAGTGGAATAGTTTCAATATATATATAGGTGTATTACCCATTTTAGTTGGAAGAGAAAGAAAATTATCTTCTCTTTTCAATATCTCTTATTTTAATTAATGTTTAGAGTAATTGTACCATTCCATATAAAAGAAAAAGAAAAACTTAAAATATATGTATGCAGAAATATATATGTATATGTTAGAATTGTTGGGACCAATTGTTAGGAAACATAAAATGAAAATAGTAAAATAATGCAAATTGTTGGGAATAATTTCTAGTTATACAAAAGAAATGTTGTAATTAATGTGATATGAGTTGTTGATTGTAGTAGACTAATATGATTTTATATTTCTATATTGTTTATAATTATTATTTAGATTTATCTTAGTTTATTTAATTTTGTGTAAAAATAAAAATAGAATTTAGTGAAAAACAAAATCATTGGGCGGGTTTGGCCCGATCGAGGCTGGGCTGGGCTTGAAAATTGGCAGCACGGTAGAATTCGGGTCGGGCCGGCCCGGCCCGGTCAATCTCAAAAGCCCGCTGGGCCGGGCTTTTGCCAGCTCTAAACATGACATTGCAATCTGGGCTTGGTAATGCCCATTCTACCCACATTTCTTCCGTTTCCACTCCACTGGATCTTCCTTCCTTGACAACGAGGTTTTCCTCTGGATGGACCTGAACTAACACAAATAAAGGAGAAAAACAGGGCCAAATGGCCCAAAAGTCGAAGACGCATCAATTATCAAGATCTACGGTGGATGTATCATCTTGTTGGATGAATACAGATCCTGGGTTCGAATCCTGAAGGGAGCAATTTTTTTATTTTTTTTAGTTCATTAATTTTAACAGCGAATGCATCAATTTTTACAGTAAATGCATTAGATTTGATGGTTCTCACGTTCTCACAAATAATGTAGTTCTCTCTAGAACCACACCCTACATATATATATATATATAGGGTTAGGTTATATTAAGAAGCTCAAATGTGTTGAGAAGTTGAGAAGCAATTTAATAGATGAACATGCCAATTAGTTTTTATGAACACGAGTTTGATCTGGGGTTCGATCATTGGTGGTGACGTATTTTTTAACAAATTAAATAGATTCGTATGTTCGTCAGTTGTATTTGGTATGTTCAAAGAATTTATTTATATAGTGTCTAATTACCATGTTCATCAAAATGTACTAACATGTTCATCTATTACATTGCTTCTCAACTTCTCAACACATTTGAGCTTCTCAATTGAACCAATTCCTATATATATATATATATATAGGGGTAATTGCCTATAAATTCCTAACGTTTACACGGAATTGGTTTTTGCACCTTTTTTTATTTTTCTTCTTTTAAATACCTAACCTTTAGTTTTTGTCTGAAATTTATCCGATCACCGATTTTTTCTTACGCCAGTGCCGGAAATGCCACTGTGGCAGCCGGAATTCTCCACTTGGCTCATTTGTGACATGTGGCAAAAAAAATTTAAAAAAACATTGAAATAAAAAATACATGTGGAAAAAAAAATAAAAGAGAAAAGAAAAGAAAAATCACCCCCCCAATCGTTCTTTCTCCCTTCCCCCACCCCAAACCCTAACTCTCCCTCCCCCCACCCGGCGCCGCCCCCTGCCACCTCCACCACCGCCGGCGCCGCCACCCATCGCTACCACCACCAACGCTCCACCGCCTGGAGCAGCTGAGGAAGTCGATCGCCGCCGCCGTCCTCCGGAGCAGCAGACCAGCCTCCACTTCGTGGTAGTGCATGAGCAAGGCGCGCGACCAAGCGGCGGAGCAGCAGACCAGCCTCCGACTTCCGGTCTCACCCTCCCCAGATCTCGCTGGCCTCCCCCTCCCCAGATCTCGTCGGTCTCCCACTCCCCAGACCGCAACGACCTTCCCCTCCTCCATCCCCAGATCCCGTCGACCTCCGCCGCCCCCTCCCCCTCTCACCTGACTTTTCCCCTCTCCCTTCACATCTCACCAGTTCCAATTTCTCCGAATTGAAGCGGCGAAGCGCGGGGTATTGGTGGTGGCGATGGTGGTGGTGGCGCAGCAAGGGGCGACGCGAATTGGTGGAGAATTGCGGATCTAGGGCACGAATTGTTGCCCTTTGTGCGCTGCCGTCTGTGCTTGCGAATGTGGTGAGAACGGTGTAGGGTGGTGCCGACAATGGTGGCGGCATGGGCGGTGGAAGGTTGGGGACTGGGGAAGGGCAGACGGGATATGGGGATGGGGGAGGGACAGACGGGATCTGGGGATTTTGGGGAGGGGCCGATGGGTCTAGGGTTGGGAGAGAGCCAATGGGTCTGGGAATGGGGGAAGGGGTGGCCGGCACTGGCTTATGGTGGCGGCGGGCGGCGCCGGCGGGAAGGGGGAAGAGATGAATGAGGTTGGGGAAGATGATGAGTTGGAAATTTTCTTCTTTTTTTAAATTTTTTTTTTCCACGTGTAAAAAATATATTTAGGTGTCAATTCCGGTTGCCATCTCATCTATTCCGGCTGTCAAAGTGGCATTTCCGGCGCCGGCGTAAGAAAAAACCGGTGATCGGATAAATTTCAGACAAAAACTAAAGGTTAGGTATTTAAAAGAAGAAAAATAAAAAAAGGTGCAAAAACCAATTCCGTGTAAACGTTAGGAATTTACAGGCAATTACCCCATATATATATATATTATGTATTAATTTATCTGATTATATATACATTTTATATTATAAAATTTGAGAAGTATATAAATATTACTAAAAGTTAAATTTTAATATTATTAAATTAATAATTATAAGATGTTTCATACGTATTGACCACGGTCATTCTTATGCAATATTGCATAGGTATTAGGTAGTATATAGATACTAGTTTTTTTTTTTTTAATTTTATTAGGGTGTATTTACTTTGATGTTAAAGGAGAGATAAAATATATTTTCACTCATTTTTCACAATTTTCACATGTTCATTATGATGAAAAAAATTCTCTGGACGGGATGAAATATTTTCTCGAACAGCACTTTTTTCTCTCCAATGTTGGATAATATCATCCTAGGGTAGGGGTGTGAAAATATTTTCCAACATTTTCTCATCTTTTCATCTTTAGTAAACATAAGATAGAAAAATGAGAAAAAGATACTCCCTCCGTCCCACTATAAGTGACCTGTATTCCATTTTGGGTCGTCCCACTAGAAGTGGTCTATTTTCATAAATGAAAAAAATTTAACTCTTAAAAAAGTGTAGGCCCTACCACTTTTAACCAATTTACACCTTCTCTTTAATTCTCGTGTCGAAAAGTTTTTAACCCTTATAGTGGGACAGATGGAGTAATATTTTCTCATCTTTTCTTATCCATTCTTTTTCAATGAAAATTTTACCACTAAAGGTGCGTAAACTTTGATGAAAAATGAGAGAAAAAGTATATTTTCATCCATTTTTCACCATATTCACATGTTTACTATGGTGGAAAATTTTCTCTGGGCAGGGTGAAATATTTTTTCGGGCAGCTCTTTTTCACTCATTTTCTCTCCAATGTTGGATAATATTATCCTAAGATAGGGATGTCAAAATATTTTTCAACATTTTCTCATTTTTTCATCTCTAATAAACATATGATAAAAAAAAAAAAAAACTCTCTCAATCCAAACAAATATGCTACATATTCCTTTTCAGGCCGTCCCAACGAAGTTGCTACATTTCTATATTTGGAAAAAAAAAAGGGATTTTAAACACTTAATTATAACTAATTAAGTGTTCCCTTATTACACTTAAAATCAAGCCAAACTCGGGCTAAGTAAAAAATGTCAGCCCATTTCCATTTCTAACCTAAAATCTAGAGTGTTCCGTCTGACCTAAATCGGGAAAAAACTCTCTCCCACCTCTCTCATCTTCACCTCCCTTTTGTCTCTCTCCTCTTCACCTACCTTCCCCTGTGCCTCCCATTTTCTCCGGTGACCTACTCCGACTAATGGTTGAGAAACCTTCCTCTGGTTGGGTCGATATGCGCCGCCAACCCTCTGCAAACCCTAAAGTAGCGCTGCCCCATGCTTCGGCGCTAGAGAGAGGCAACCACCGAGCTCAAAACCCTAGATCTGCACCGCCACCTTGTTCTAGTCCTCCGTTGTCTGTTGATATTCACCGCGGAGGGGGAAGCGGCCTCCGGCCTGAAAACCCTAGATCTGAAACGGCCCCTTGTTCTAGTCCTCTCTCTTCACTCGCTCTCGTCCCCAGCTACCCCCATGGCTATGATGTGTCTGAGCTGTGGGGGACACGGCGGCTATCGACCTGAATACCCCTCGCTGAATGAAAATGCTCGCAACCCCTTTGATTGTTGTTGCTGGTTTAGAGAGGGCTTTATCTCCGGCGATGAAACCCACTCCAACGACCCGATTTTGAACTTGGCGAGCAGAGGTTTGTTGGCAGCATATGCAAAGTTGGTGAAGGATATAAATGCACTGGATATGGAGTGTGATGCGTGTTTGGCTTCGATTGCAGAGTGGCAGAACGAATTGAAGGTCATGATGAAGAAAATTCTGAGACCCAGTCGCCGACTGAAAAGGAAGAGATGTGGTGAGATTTCTCCTATTTGTGTGTTGCTCTTGGTATTGGATAACTGGTATTTCTGATAATTCTCGATCTGTTGGTGTTGGTGTTTGTGATATTGTTGGTGTTGGTGTTCTGTTGTTTCTCATATTCTCGATATGTTGGTGTTGGTGTTTGTGATATTGTTGGTGTTGGTGTTGTGTTGTTTATCATATTCTCGATCTGTTGGTGTTGGTGTTCTGATGTTTCTCATATTCTCTATTTGTTGGTGTTGGTGTTGGTGTTGGTGTTGGTGTTGGTGTTTGTGATATTGTTGGTGTTAGTGTCCTGCTAATGGTGTATGGTAATAGCTTAAGTTCACTCTTGGGTTTGTTGGTGTTCTGTTGTTGGTGTTTGATCAATTGCATCCAATCCCAATTGTGCAACTATCTCTTCAATCCCTTCCATGCTTCCCATTTCCTTCAAATATTCAATGCATTGCAGTGTAACTCCGTGGGAACTTCCAAGTTCACTGAAAGTTTATCACTTCATATCATTGCACCTTTGCCCATGTGGGGTATTTTGTAGCTATTTTGCCTCCTAACCTTCAAGATTTGAATCAAACAACCCTGTAGACTCAAAAAAACATTGTTTAGAGTGACTGGAGAAAGCTTTTGAAATGATTCCACAACTGTTTTGAGTAGTTCATCAACTGATTTATAGGCTGTCTCTACTTGTAGAGATTGGATGGCTCTAAACCATCCCAAATCGTTGACATTGCAATCAGGTGAATTTCTAGGCCGTTGCACCAAGATGATATTGCAACCATCTCGGCTTGCGGCAGCCCTAAATTCCGGATCGGTGTCTTTGATATGTGGTCTTGCGTTGTCTTGTTGAATGAAAATGTTCTTGATTGCCCTTGCTGGCCATTTATCTTTAATTGCATGTATTATCTGCAATTAAAGGCATTTTATATTTAATATCGCTTCCACAGCATTTAAAAGCATTAAATGTACTTGGTAGTAAACATGAATGTGGTTGCCATGCATTTAAAGCATTAAATGAACTTAGTAGTAAGCATTAATATGATCTTAATTCCATTGAAAGCATTAAATGAACTTGGTAGTAAGTACAAAGATGGTTGTCATGCATTTAAAACATGTACACAACACTTGGGTTACAATTGCAATATGTAGTAAACTTAAATGTGGCTGCCTGACAAACATGGTTTTCGTACCTCAATATCGCATGAATTGTTGTCATTTTCCCCTATCAATTGATTGCTAATATGTGTTTGTATCCCAATTTTGAGTTTTGTTGAGTTTTGATGATTGGTGTAGCTTTTGGAGTGATTTCAGGGAAAATCAAAGATAAATTAGAGAGTTTTGTAAACATGAGGTTGAAGTTCATCTCGAGAGGAATCCGTGAGCGCAAACGGCGACCAAATCGAAGTTCGGACGAGGGAGAACGAAGTCGAACAAGCGAATTGCACATAAAGCCCAAGACCCCGCGGTTCGGGCCGCGGCCACAGGCCCGACCGTAGTGGTGCCCAATAAGTCGCGGGCCCGACCACGGGCCTCTGCTCCAAAGCAGTCCAGAACATTTTTGGCAAGCACCCGCGGTCCGAGCCGTGGCCGCGGGCTTCGACCGCGGGCTTTCCTCCTTCCGGCCGTGGTGGTCACCACGACCGCGGGGAAAAGGCGGGGATCCGCCCTTTGGTGGGCCCAGACGCGATTTTTGACTCCAAACCCCCTTTTCCCCCTCTTTTTCACACATCATTCATTACACACACCCATTCCATCTTCCCCAATCCTCCACACAAACCCTAACATCCATTAATGCTCACACCTACCTTTTGAAGAAGCATTGAAGAAGAGAGAAGATTCAAGAAAGGCCATTAATAGGATTTGTCACTCATTACTCTCTCTTTTATATATGTATTTCTTTGATTTAAGTATGTTGTTTGTGAACATGGTAGGCTAAAACCCCCCATTGGTTTGGGGGTTAGGCTAGTAGATTATGTAATGGATTGATTATTATGATTAATATATGTCTTGATTACTTCTTTGTCATTCTCTTTTCAAGCCCTAGTATTCTTTCTTGTATGGATTGCTGGCCACTTTCTATGCATTTCTCATTTGTGATTTGAATCGGGAGAGGATAATCATAATAGATTAGGAGCTTGAAACATATTGACTTAATAAACCAGGAGGTTGAGAGTTGGGTGAGAGTTTATCGATCTTATTGTGCTTTTGGGAGTTATAGGTTAGAAGTTGACCGGGGACGGCAACTATGACCCATAATATACCGTTTTAGTCGTCTGGGAGGGGGCTAGAACTAGTTGGGAGATCACCCTAGATAAATAGGAATTTCAAGACTAATATTGAGCTAAATTGAAGTCCATTGCTAATCCATCGATGCCTAATCCCTAAACCACCTTCATCACTTGTTAATCCACTTTGCTTATTTGTCTTTAAATTTGCTAGATGATTGTTTAGATAACCAAACCATTCACCTAATTGTTTTGTCTAAATAGCTCTAGCATAATGACTTAAGGTAATCACTAGAATTTGACTACTAATCCTTGTGGAATACGACCTTGCTTCACTATATTGCAACTACACCGTACACTTGCGGCGTAGTGAAAATAATTAGCGAACACTGCCACTGCATACCTTATTTATTAACACTCCTTAATCATATCATTTATTATAGATTCGATAGGTTTGGTCTCTAGTGTGCCTGTAATTCTGTTTTTGTTGTTCCTCTTGGCTGGTACTTTCTCTGAAAAAGGGAAATATCTCAATGTTGCCGTCGAATAAGATTTCTCCATTATCTCCAAATAGTGTTCTACACAGAGCGCACATAAACATGATTTTACCTATAAATTTCTTACTTTTACATATCATATCTGGCTCCACTTCTTCTGGGGCTAAATAGAATCTATGTGACCCATTTGTTATATAAAACCACTTTTCATCTATATGCACAATGTTGTGCATATTCCTAAATATGATTTTGTTTAAAACCATATCCACCTCTAAGGCCTCTAGTGAAAATCTGATCCTTAACAGCTTGTTTGGGGCTGTCAAATTCGGTTTAATGGTTGAAATATGAGCCCTGATCAGCCCTGCACTCACCCATCTCCCAACTGTGCTCTTGCTATGTCCTAAGCCAATAACAAGTTTCCTAATTGTGCCTCTTTTTGTGTATTCTAGGCTAGAGAGTAGTGTGATGTCTAAGTGTAAAATTTTCTTCATTTTTCTATTTTTCTTACATCTAACAAGATGAATGACTTCCCTTTTCTCTTGTTATTATTTTTTTTTGCAAGCCCCCATAATCGATAAATGGTATGGCGCGAAACTGGTCACTTCATTTGCGCCTCCAACAACTTGTCTCGAGGTGGTTTGCCTTTGACGGGCCCTTGAAGGATGAATTGCACAATTTGATTTTGTTGCTCGATGGATAACTCATATTTTGTGTTCTTGTTCTTTTCAATCTGATGGGATTTTATAAGAATAGGTGAAGTGTATTTAGGTGGGAATTTTCAAATGTATTTTTACTAATTCAGATTTGCCGCCAACCTTTGAAATGAATTATGCCACTTTTCAGCCTCCTGTTGTGTTATTCCATTCTCCTTGATTTATGTTACAGCTATTTTGAAGTGTATTTTTTTTTGTTACAATATAATGTGAACAGGAAAAAAAATCAGATTATTTAAAAATACATTAAATAAAAAAATAAAAAATATTCGGATTATTATTTTTAAATTATTTATTTAAAAATAATTCATAAACCTTAATTATATAGATAATGACTTAATCACAAATCCACCAACTATACTTAATCTACTAGACACTAGCTACTTAAATCCCGTGTCGAAAAGAAATGTATCATCTTCGGCGGGACGGAGGGAATAATATTTTCTCGTCTTTTCTCATTCATTCTTTTTCAATTAAAATTTTATAATAAAAGTAAACGCATCGAAAAGAATTTCTATCATAATAAATATATAAAAATGATAGAAAATGAGTGAAAATATATTTGTTCACTTCTTTTTCATCAAAGTAAACTAGTACGCGCGCCCGTGCGATGCACGGTTAACATCAAAATTAAACGATATTTAAAATAAATAAATATAATTAAAATATAAGTAAATATAAATCATTTATTTAAAAGTGAAATAATTCACATCAGTTACTTAATAAAAAATATGACGGTAATTAGTGATTTTCTCTCATCCTACTGTAGCAGGAGCCGTGGATCTTGAATTCTTGCCATCTCTCTCCGGTCTGCCGCCACCACCGACGACCGGCGAAGATCAGGCGTTCGGTGCAGCACAGCAGCGTCGGCCTACTGGTCGAAGAGGAGCAGCAGCAGCGCGGCTCTCCGGTGAGAAATCGCAGTCAACGCTGCGCCCCGCCTTCTCCGGTTGCGCGTAGCCACGCTCGCCATCTCTCTCCGGTCTGCCGCTGCCACCAGATCGACGAAGATCAGTCATCCGGTGCAGCAAGCAGCATCAGCAGTGGCGGCTTCCAGGAGTTCGGTGGCCTCAGCAGCGTCCGGCGAAGAGTTCAGCGCGGCTCGTCCGATGCAGACGATGCAGACGCTGCTCGCCCTCTGATTGAGGCGGGCTGCTGGATCCGGCGACCGCAAAAGCTCTGGACGCCGGCTCAGAGAGGGTTGCAGACGCTGCTCGCCCTCGGATCCCGTCGAAGGTATACACGTTCTGGTGGGTGTTAGCTGGTGTTTCTGGTGGCCCGATCTGGTGGCTCCGCCACCCGGCGTTCGCCACCTCCGCCTCCGCCCTGCAGCCATTGGTGAAGGTCCGCTCCCTTCAGGAAAATGGATTTCTTTGCTGAGATCGCTAGCACGCCGTCGAACGACCAACCGATGCCGCCAACGTCGACGAGCAAGTCATCGACGCCAACCATGCAAATCAACCAACAATAGTTGTCGATAATGGTTGATAAGTCAGGGCTGAATCTGCCGAAAGTTTCCAATAATTTCTCTAGTCATAGCCATGGAGAATGTCACGACAAAGAGAAATTTGCTGCTGAATCTCCTAAGGGTGTGGCTGAGGAATCTACGCCGACGACATCCAATACTAGGGTTCCGGATTTGATCAAGGAAAACAATACTAAGAATGCATCGGCGACGGAGCTTCATCGGCCGAGCACCACTTCTTTTGCTTCGCTTCTGAGGAGACCCCGACAAATTGAACGTACGCCGGATGTGCTTGTTCATCGCTTCACTTCGCTGCAACCGGATTTCTCTGGTGAAATACCAACGCTTAGGGTGCCAAAAGAGCATCTGCTGCCCAAGATAAATCAATTTGAGCATGCTTTAATTGGTCGTCTTCTTCTTAGGAAAGGAGAGAAGCCGCGTCTTCTCACGGATCTTAAACGTGATCTTCAGGTGGCTTGGAATTTTGACAATGATTGGCAAATCATCCCCATGGGAAAGAGCTTCTACACTATTAAATTTAATACCGCTGAAGACAAGGCGTTAGTTCAGAAAAGCACCTCTTGGGAGTTACCTTTCGGAACCATGCGATTACGCGAATGGGTAAGATTCTTCGATCCCTATAAAGAAATTTCCTCACTTTGTGAAGTTTGGATGCACATTTATTATTTGCCCTTAGAATTTTGGACTCTGGATGTCATTACGGGTATTGGAAGGGCGATGGGATCGCCTATTAAAGTTGATGGGGCTTCTGCACGTGGTGCTGCTGGACATTATGCTAGAATTTTGTTTGAAATTGATCTCTCGCGTCCTCTTCCGGAGGCTTTGCTGGTTGACGGGGAAGAACGTTCCTTTCACGTCGAATTTGAATTCGAACAACTCCCGGCCTTCTGCTCTAAGTGTAAGATCACTGGACATTCTATTGATAACTGCAATAGAATGAAGAACAATTCCAAGGAGGACAGCAGGAAGGGGAAGGCCAAAGACATGCCGCTGGGTAAAGACAATGAAATAATTAATAAGGGAGCTGCCAAGGATGTTAGGGCACCTAACTGGAAGCCTAAATCTTGGGACCAGAATAGGACTGCCCAAGCTCACAGACCGCAGATTATCACTGAAAATCAGTTTGGGGTTTTGGAACAGGTGGCTGTCGAAGAAGAGCAGATTATAAATCAGTTGGGGGTTTTGGAACAGGTTGCTGTTGAAGAAGAGCAGATTCAGACACCGCGGGGAACAAAGAACCACAATCAGTCGTTTGCTTTAATTGATAGGAATATTGATTTTGAGGATGTCAATGGAGATAGATTGACATCGGGTCCGGATATCTTACAGGCGATCACTATGCCGGTTACGGAAGAGAGAGATTGGGGAGACGAGTCTGATGGGCAGTCGGATGTTGGCAATACACTGCCTGAAGCAAATTCACAACAGATCGTTATTTTTGAAAGTTCGGACAATCAGGATAAAAATTGGGAGAAACAGAAAAGGATGATGGAAAGCGCTATCAAAGCTCAGCGGATAGTGGAAACTTTCAGGAATTGTGAGGCGGAGGCGCAGGTGAAAAAAAGGGGGAGACCGCCGAAAGATTTGGCGGCAAAGAAACCGATGATTCGTGGGGAAGATAGTATCAAGAGTCGTCTCCGAAAGTCGGTGGAGCAGCAACCTAACCAGCAACCTAACCAACAGGCTGAAGATTTCATCAAAAATAAACTTTACAAAGCTTGGGAAGCAGGAGATAAACCTCGAGATTTCATTATTACGTCAGGGAGCTCGAAGAATGATAGAGCCCTGAATAATGTGGCGGCCAAGAGTTGGGCAGCTGAAGTGGAATCGGGTGAAAACCCGAACACGAATTCTCAGTCTTTATGATGAATGTCCTCGTATGGAATGTCCGGGGCCTTACGGACGAGTCCAAACGAGTTTTAAAGGAGCATTGCGACTCCTTCTCCCCTGTGATTGTTGGGATTATTGAGCCTAAGACGAATCTCAAGAAGACTTATTCAAGATTTTGGCGTTCTCTGAATCTTATTCCTTGTTTTCAAAATTCAAGACACAACATGAGTTCGAATATTTGGGTTTTTTCTCATCCTTCTGTTACTCATGATGTGATTTTCTCCTCGGAGCAGGTAGTTATCATGAACTGCAGATGGTCGACGTGGAATTTTAAAATCGCGGTGGTGCATGGCGTTAACACGTATGCTGGCAGACGTCGTTTGTGGTTAGATCTTCTGGATCATATTGATGGTAATGTTGTCTTTATTGGCGATTTTAATGCGGTGAAAGGCGCCCATGAAAGAAGTAGTGACTGTATGCCTAACTCTACTTCTTGTGCGGAGTTCTGTGATTTCATTGAAGCCTCCGATTTCATTGAGGCGCCTACGGTTGGTCTGCATTATACGTGGTCTGGTCGTAGATTTATGCCAACCCATGTGGAGTCTCGTCTGGATAGAGCGATTTATGCTGACTCTTTTGCGAATCTCTGGAGTTCGGTTTTTGTTCAAGCTCTTCCACGTATTACCTCAGATCATTCGCCGCTTGTTCTTCATTGCATGGTGGATGCTCCTCCTCGCCATCGTTTCTTTAAGTTCCTTAACATGTGGACCTTACATCCGGATTTTCTCAATACGGTGGAAGGGTCCTGGCATATGGATACCGAGATTGGTTGCCCGATTTTTAAAGTTATGCATAAATTAAAGCGTCTTCGGCAGGTTCTTCGCGAGTGGAATCAGAATGTTTTTGGAAATGTGGATTCTTGTATCATGAATACTCAACAAGAGCTTTTGGAGATTCAAGATCAGATTGCCAGGGATGGTTACACGGAGGATCTCTTTGATAAAGAAGTGGAGGCCCAAGCTAAGATCAACGTTGTGCTTTCCAGGCAGAGCTCGCTTTTACAGCAAAAAAGTCGGGTGTCTTGGCTTCAAGACGGAGACAGGAACACGAAGTTCTTTCATGCAATGCTTAGGTTTCGTCGTAAACCTCACATAGTTTCTCACATGGAGATCAATGGTGTTATGAATTATGATCAGACAGCTATTGGAGATCATATCGTGGATTTTTTCTCTTCTTTGTTTTCGACTAGCAGCCGTACTAATACTGATATTACGGCGGTGGAGGCGGTTATTGAGGAGATGGTTGAAAATCGTTATAATAATTCGCTCATTCGTTTGCCGGATGAAGAGAAAATTTCTGCTGTGGTTTTTCAGATGGAGCCGAACAGCTCGCCAGGGCCAGATGGTTTCTCGGGTAAGTTCTTTCAGCATTGTTGGTCGATTATTAAAGTGGATATTTGGTGTGCTGTTCAAGCTTTTTTCAGGAATTCTTATCTTCCTCAAGGCTGTAATTCTAATACCTTGGTGTTGATCCCTAAGAAAGATGTCGTCAATTCGGTCTCGGATCTGAGACCGATTGTTTTGTCCAACTTTCTTTACAAGATTATTACTAAGCTGTTGGCGTCTAGACTGAGTCAGGTTGCTGCTGTTTATGTTTCCCGTCATCAGTTTGGTTTTATTAGCGGCCGTTCCATTCACGATTGTATTCTGATTGGGTCGGAAGGAGTGAACTGTATGCATCGTACGAGCTGTGGTCAAAACATGGCTTGCAAGATTGACATCAAAAAAGCTTTTGATACTCTTAACTGGGACTTTCTGCTTAACGTTCTTCGTGTTGCTGGCTATGATCCAAAGTTCATTAGTTGGATTGAGATTCTGCTTCATTCGGCTAGGATTTCTATTCTGTACAATGGTCAGCTTAAAGGCTATTTTGCGTGTTCAAGGGGTGTTCGTCAGGGCGATCCTCTTTCTCCGATTCTTTTTGGAATCGCCGAGGATGTTCTTGGAAGGCTCTTTGCAAATTGTGTTAGCGCGGGCACCCTTACACCGATGCAAATGAGACAGGGAATTAATTTTCCCACTCATCTTTTATATGCGGATGATATTCTGGTTTTCTGTCATGCCACGGTCACGAACGCTCATACCATTCAGAAAATTATGGAGTATTATGGTCAAATTTCTGATCAAATTGTTAGCCAGGATAAGTCGCAAATTTTTTTTACTAGCAAAGTTCCATCTCAGACCTGCAGGGCTATACGGAGCATATTGAGGTTTTCTCAGGGCAATTTTCCGATTTCTTACCTTGGGGTTCCTATCTTTAAGGGCCGTGTGCGTGCTTCATATCTTCGACCGATACATGATCGTGTGATCAACAAGTTCGCGAGATGGAAGGGATTACAGTTGTCGATGGCTGGGAGGATTTGCCTGATCAGGTCGGTTATCCAAAGCTCCCTGACGCACTCCATGATGGTTTATAGATGGCCGACAGCTCTTATTAAGGAGCTCGATGCGTGCTGCCGTAATTTTCTTTGGACTGGCAACATCAAGCAAACGCCGTCTTGTTCTGTGAATTGGAAAAGGGTCTGCTCGATTAAGGAGGAGGGCGGTCTCGGGGTAAGGTCGTTCGACCTCATGAATAAGAGCTATCTCATGAAAATGGCGTGGAAGGTGGTTGGTGGGCGTGAGTTCGGATATGATTTAATTAGAGATAGATATCTCGATCGCTTTGGGCGTAGTAAATCTCTGGTGGCTGCTTCTACTATCTGGATGAGCTTACGTGAGGAAATTGATGGTTTGGTGGCGGATTCGTACTCGTATATTGGTGATGGCGCTTCTACTTCGTTCTGGTATGACGACTGGCTTGGGTATAATCTTTTGAATAAATGCGGTATTCCACATTTCATGCTTCCGTTTCTTACTCAATCGGTGGCGGATTACTTCTATGATGGGGTCTGGCATTTCACGCAAGCCTTTGTTAATGCTTTTCCTGAGATAGTGTGTGATATTTTGCTCACTCCTCTGGGCACTGACGGAGATGTGCGTTTCTGGAAACCCTCGTTGCACGGGAATGTCACTACTGCGCTGGCCTTCAACAAGCATTGTCATCATTTTCCGAAGGTGTCTTGGGGTTCTTGGCTTTGGGAATCCTTTATTCCGATTCGACGTTCCTTGATCTGTTGGCGTCTTCTTCATAATAGAATGCCGACTTATGATCGCCTTATCCGCTACGGTATGATCACGCCTAACGTTTGTTTGCTTTGCTTAAAAGGAAGTGAGTCTCAGGATCACCTTTTTTGGAATTGTGAGCGTGTGAAGAATATTTGGGTTACGTTCCTTGGGTGGTTCAATTTCACGCAGGGGTTGCAAGAGAGTGATATTCATAGTTTTTTGGTGATAGCTTGGCAGTATAAACTTAGTCCCCTCATCGGTAATTTCTGGAAAGCGGGTATCATCACGGTCATCTGGGCCATTTGGATGCAGAGAAACAATTGTATCTTTGATAATCAAAAGTTCGAAGCACGTCATGTCATCCACACTGTGAAAGTTGCTTTCAAAGAGATTGATAATAACTTTGCTAAATTAGGCTACATGTGGAATTCTTGGTCGGATTATCTGATTCTCCGGGCAGTGGGTGTTAATACCAGGAGTGCTCCTCCTCCGGAGTTTGTGGAGGTACATTGGTGGCCACCGGTGGCGCCGTGGATCAAAGTGAATACTGATGGTTCAGCGACGGGAACTCCGGGCACTATTGCTGCAGGTGGGGTGTTTAGAGATAACTGGAATGTGGTGCGTGGTTGTTTTCACTTCAAAGGTGGCTCAGGTTTTGCCTTTGAAGCAGAGCTACTGGCAGTTATCTCGGCGATTCAAATTGCTCACAATCGTGGATGGCACAGACTTTGGATTGAAGCCGATTCCACCTACGTGATACTCATTCTTAATTCTCGTTCTTTGAATGTGCCTTGGCGTTTTAAGGCGGCGTGGAATAGGATTTTAAAGATGTTAGATGATTTCTCGCTGCAGGTTTCTCACATCTTTAGAGAAGGAAACAAGGCGGCCGATTTAATGGCTAACCAACAACGTTCGGAAGGGTGGTGGCCGCACGAGATTGAGGAGATTAGGGCTGCGGTTCGTCTTGACATGGCTTCGCATAGCCATCTGCGTCAGAAACGGTAGTTGGGGCTGATGGGTGGCTGTTTGGTTCTAACCGCCCGTTTAGTTTTTTTTTCGTGGGGTGAGAGCCGGGATAGTTTGGGGACGATGGTTAGGCCGGAGTTCCGGAAACTTTCCCTTCCGCTCTTCCCTACTTTCGTTTTGTGTTTAGACGAATAATCTTTTTCCTTTTCACGGTTTTTCCCACTGGGTTTTCAGTGAAAAGGTTTTAATGAGGTTCGGCCCTTAAAAAAAAACTTAATAAAAAATATGAATATGAAAGCATATGAATTTTTAATTTTCAATATTTGAAATATTTAATTTTAATTAATAATGAGTACAAATATGTAAATTTATCTGGTCATTTTGTTTAAATACAAATTTTATTAATAAAGTTTCCAAAAATTTGATTTTTCAAAAAGAGATAGGATTTATTTTCATAAATAACAATTGCCAATTAATTACTTAAATTAAAGAACTTTAAATTGAGCTAATATAATAAAAATAAAACAAAATTACTATAAAAAAAGAATAAAGATAAAAAGTCGTAACATTATATTGAAAGAAAGAAAAAAGAAGAGTGGAGAGAGGAGAGAGGAGAGAAAAAAAATGATTTTTTTTATTTCAAACGATTTTAACTTTTTCGAGTTAATTTTTTTTATATATAAATTTTATATCAAATTAAAGATCTTGTCATAATCTTTAGTTTAACATCCATATTGAATATTTTTTATTAATCGAATTTGATGATTTTTAGAAAAGAACAAAAAAAAAAGGAGAAGTGAGAGAAAAATTCATGGAAATCATATTTAATCAAATACTAATATGGATGTTAAAATGGGTGAGAGAACGTGTGGATGAGGGAGATAAGAGAGAGAAAGTGTGATAAAATAGATGATAGATGAGAGAGAAAAATTGGCGCAAAAAAAGAGCCGTTAGAAACTGATGTTTCATATATATATAGATATAGATATAGATGCACCCCAAAGTAAACGCACTTCAAGGGGAAGAAGAAAGAACATGAAGTTGGCCCGGAGCAACAATTTGGGCTACATCTACGCACCCCTGCCCATTTATATTGGCGGCCTCATGGGCCAGCCCTATTTTATTGCTGATCAATAATTCAATATTCCCTTTCTGCTCCAATTCCCTCTTGTGCTGTGTAAATCTGAATCACTGAACTAGTCTCAATGTTTGCATGTGGCTTTGAACCCCATCTCTTAATTACTTTTTCTATGGTTTGAATATCTATACTATATTAAAACAGCAGTTTTCAATTAGAAATTGATTTCAAATCAATTTGAAATTGATTTGAATGGCAATTTTGAAAATATATTCAACATGAAGGTTACAAATAAATTATATCCCACTCACCCCACTATCTCACTTACACATTAACCCATTCAAAAAATTCAAACAAATCCACTAATATATTATAAAAACTAACGATCAATTACTAAAACTATATTTGAATGGTCTTTTATTTAATTTTATATGTATATCCATATTCACAAATTATAAATTCAAATTGATACTCTAAATAATGCACATGCTATAGATAATTAGGTAGAAAAATTAGATTGTATATTCGAAGAAGTATTTTACTGTATATCACCGTAATTCACTTATATATTGATATATATATATATATATATATATATATATAATGCATATTCAATGAAAATGCTTTAGATATAATATTTTTTATGGTGAAAATTATCACATAATTCATATTAGAATTTGACGATCTAACTTAGAACATTCATTTTTCTCGGAATAACCTCATTCATCATAAGTTTATGCATAAAAGACAATTCAAATGTATTTCATTTTTTTTATTACCATAATTATAAATTTAATGTGTATTATATGAAATTTGAAATATTTTTCTACCAAGAAAAAAATCAAACGAATTTAAATGGAATGGTAAATTAGATCAAAGAAATGATTATGGGCACTATTCTTAGTTGGCAGGTGATTACACAAATAATTTGAAATAATTTATTTGCTTTAGTTCTTATGTTAATTTATTGATTTTTATATATGATTTGTTTCATATAAAATTTATTATATTGTAACTGAGATGATAATTTTATTCATAAGTTTGTTGGCCATGATATTTTTTAATTAATCATTATCAATTATCATCATAATTTGCTCTGTGATATTAAATGAACACAATTATTTGATATTAATTCAAGCAAATGTCGAATTAGTGGATGAAAACTTTTCTTCCACAAATGGTGAATTGTTCGAAGATGGTGGACTTATTGATTTAAATATTGAAGAAATGCCTAGCAAAGGTATTGCATAAACATTACAAAAATTCTTTTTTTATATATTTTTACTTGAATTTGTTAATCCATTTTTAACACTAATCTTGAAAATTAATGGGAAATGAGTAATTAATCTGCATGTTTTAGATGCTAGCTGATGCATTAACTGACATACATATTATATTAAAAAAAATATAATGATGGTTAGTTGGATACACTATACATAGTAATGTTAGATGCACAATTTGCCCACTCATTTTTAAAGAAATAAATTATATCGACCGAAATGTTGATTCAACATTGGAGGAGTCGTAGGAGAGTAATTTGTTCTTCGACATAAATATCAAAATCAGTACGATATTTATTTTTTAATTGCTCTTTTTTTTATAACATGCAATTAAATGTATTTCTGTATAATAGTTGATGGGGAAATAAACTTTTTCGGTATGCAAAATCTAGGTGGTATGTTTATTAGCTTACAATTAATTTTTATTCTTTTAATGTTCAGTTTAACATTTATATGAAAATACTCTACAAAATATAAAATACTAGCGTTGTGAAAATTACATATTTTATCATATATTCTACTACAAATATTTTAATTATAAAAAGTATTTGTACTTGTAATTTTTCAAATATTTATAACTATTATAATTGATTTACTATTTAATACTCCCTCCGTCCACTAATTCAAGGCCTTCTTTCCTTTTTGGGACGTCCACCAACTCAAGGCCTATCCATTTTTAGTAAGTTTTTATTTATATTTAATTGGTGGGTCCCAAAACAATACACTTTTTCTCCACTCAACTAATAAACAATACATTAATTGTGGGTCCCTTTCTCCACTCAACTAATAAAAATACACTTTTTCTTAAAACCCGTGTTTTGCTCCTTAGGTCATGAATTAGTGGACGGAGGGAGTATATATATATATATATAGTATATATATCTTATTATATATATATACAAAATTATTTTCGTGCATCGCACGAGGGAAAATACTAGTTAACAAGAAAAAAGTAGTAGAATAATCTTGCATTAGCGGAGAAAAGTCTGATATGGCCCATATCTATATCTATACCATATTAAAAAGGGAGTTTTCAATTTCAAATTAAAAACCATATTAAAAAGGGAGTTTTCAATTTCAAATTAATTTTTAATGGCAATTTTGAAAATATTTTTAATATGAAAGTTATGAATTAAATGATCCATTCACAACCACATTATCTCTCACTCACATTCTCGCATGTCTAATTAAAGTATTTAAGCCCACTAACTCACGAAAAGTTAATTTATTTACAATTCTATAATCTATAAAAGGTTTATTTTCTTTCTCTTTAACTTTTTATTTCTTTATTTTATTTCTTTCTAAATTTATGGAATTCACTTAATTATAATATATTTAGCATGCATATCAAATTAAAAATCACGCGATAAGAGCTTTAATTTGATATATTTTAAGTAAATATTTTATTTGAAATATAAAAGTTATATTTATTTAAAGATTAAATTTTTTAAAAATCTCTCTCCTCTCTCATCGTTTTTTGAATAAATGTATTTTTAATTATTTTTTATTTTTAACTTATTTTTTTGTCTTTACATAATATCAATTTTTATTATTATGATTTTTTTTTCATTTTTCAATATTCAAATAAAATATAACTAATTACTTAAAGTTAATTTTTATTATATTTATAAATATGGTATTGAGTTGATATTAATTTTATATAAATTTAAGAATATAAAAATATGCACGGAGTGCAAATGCTAGTATATATAAAAGGAGAAGTAAATGTAAATAAATTCAATTAAAAGAGTGTAATTGGAATTGAAAAAAATTATACCCACTGCTAATTATCTAACCAAGTAACCAACTGCCGAAAGTTGAGAAAATAATTTATAAACCAACCGCTTGATTCCATTTTCCAAAAAATCTGCATCATTATTTTATTTCCTCTCTTTCTTAATGACATAACTTATTGTTTTTATTTAATTAAAATATAAGTTTTTTTAATCAAATTTTGTTTTCAGGGACGCCATTTTTCTTCTTTCTTAATAACAAAATTGATTATTATATCTCTAAACAAACTCAACAAATTTAATATTAACAATATTAATATAATTGACTCTTTTAAAAAATAATGTTAAATACTTGAACTTTTATTTATGTAAAACAATTATTGATAGAATAAAATAATATTACTATCAAAATACATCAAATTATTATTCTATGAAGAAAAATTAATAATAATAATAATAATAATAATAATAATAATAATAATAATAATAATAATAATAATAATAATAATAATAATAATAATAATAATAATAATAATAATAATAATAACATTACTATCAAAAGACATCAAATTATATATTTGTAGTTCATGTTATGATGGAAATTAGAAAACAATCATATTATAAAAGAATGTTGTAAATGTTCTTTAAAATCTTGTATCTATATATGGTTTGTATTATGTTGTTTATTAGTATTATCTTAAATTGATAAATATTAAAAAATAACTTTAATTACATTATATATTAAATCCATACTTCATGTGCATCACACATGTGATTATGTGATATATTAATATATATAATAACAGAATAATGTGCAAATAGATTCATTTATTTTAAAGAAAATAAAATCAACTAGAAGGATATAATCGAAATTTTATAATTAATTAAATGTATAATTGGACGTTTACAATTAAGTTATCTAATACACAAATAACCAAAAAATTTATATCTGCTGAAGTAAGATTTTATTAAAAAGAAAAAAATAAACAACAACGGAAAACCGAAAACCCTTGAAAGCACAAAGCTGCAGACTAAGGGCCGAGCCTCGTTAAAACCTCATAACAGTAGAGGAAAAAGAGTACTCGTCAAGGACCAAGGTTGACAGAGCTGAGTTAGGAGGTCTCAAGGATTCCGGCCGAACCATTACCCTTAGGCCTCCCGGCTCAAAACCGATCCAGAACGAAGAGAAAAAGAGAAAACCCAAAAAAATTAAGCGAAACGAGTAAAATAGGGAATAGAAACATCCTCTTTGACAAAATCATTTAAACCAGCAATGGCATGAGGCCAAAAACCCTCTTCCCTAGCTTGAGAAGCCAAAAAATCCGCCGATCTGTTGCCCTCACGAAAAATGTGAGAAATGCGCCATGTGAAAGTATGTAGTTTGGATAGAGCGAGCTGCCACCGAGGCTTGAATCTCCAAGGGACCGTTTCAGAGAGCGACTGAAGGAGCTGAACCACGTAAGAAGAATCCGACTCAAACCAAACTCTCTCCCATTTGGCACGATGCACAGATTCAATCGCAATAATAATAGCTAGAAGCTCTGCTTCGAACGCAACCCCCTGGCCGCCTGAGAAATGATAACAACCAAGAACGTCATTGAAGGCATTCCTAAAGACGCCCCCCGCATGAATCCTCCCTTCACGGACCGAACCATCAGTATTAATTTTAATCCAGGACGGTGGTGGAAGGTGCCAAGCAACGTAAATATAGGAGAAAGGCTTCCTGTGTTGTCCAGCGATGGAGATATTCTAAGGAATGAGAAGATCAGAAACCGAGTTGGCCATAGTACCAAGGACAAAATTGTTGGCAGCTTCACCAAGAAAAACACGGACCTGCTTGAGAATCAAGTGGCGCGAAGGTGCTAAATTTTTGTGTATGACGTTGTTGCGGTGAGACCAGAGACTCCAGAGGAGAGAGACCACCCCAGCTTTCCACAAATTGCCCACTTGTTTGCTGTTCTTCTGGTGGATAGAGAAGCGAATCATGCTGCCCACGTCCAACGACAAAGGTTGCTCAATCAAAAACCAACGAAAGACCTCCGCCCAAATAGAAGCCGAGAAGGGACAGTTCAACAGAACGTGATCCATCGTCTCTTCCGCTGCCGAGCATAAAGTGCAGCGGTTAGGCCCCTGAATACCAAAGAGGCGATTCATATCAAAGGTAGGAAGCTTGCCAACAATAGTGCGCCAGACAAAGAGAGATCGCCTAGCGGGGATAAAAGGGGCCCAAATCCAGGAGCCCCAGTCGACCTTAGGGAAATATGGTCGAATGTGAGCAAAGGCCGAAGCAGCTGTAATGTTCCCGAAACCCGAGTGTATCCAGGATCTGTCGTCCGCCAATCCAGGAATGGGGGTAGATATGATGTCTAGAGAAATGCGCGGGAAAGACTGTATAAAATTAGAAGTGAGGTGCCATTTACTATCAAAGTAGTAGTCTGAAATTTTCTGAGAGAAATAGGGTGTCATGAACTCCGGGATTTGAATTTTGTCGATCAGCCGATACCCGAGCCAATTATCTCTCCAAAAATAAATCGTATCTCCAGTGCCAATCGTGCAGAAGGTATCCGAAACAATATCCCGAATCGTCCTTCTCACACCAGTCCAAATCGACGAACTCGCCCATTGGGAAGCCCAATCCATGGTCTGAGTGAGATATTTTTGACGAAGCAGCCGATAGCCGAAGATGTTCATGTTCATAATATGCCAACCCAGTCGAAACATGAAACTATATTGATGTCAGAGAAAGATTTGACTCCAATGCCGCCATGTTCCTTCAGAGCACGAGCTCTGTTCCAACTCACAGAAAAAGAAGGTTTCTTCAGAGTACTTCCAGTCCAGATGAATGCTTTACAAGCTCTGTCAAGGGCATGCAGAAGTTTCGCTGGCCATTTATAAACAAGCATGCTATGTACCGCAGCACTGTTGATAACAGAAGAAACTAAGCAGAGCCTGCCCGCCATAGAGAGTTGACCACCTTGCCACCTAGGGAAATGGGTAAGAATCCGATCAAAGATAGGTCGAAGCTTAGCCGAAGAAGGTCGACCCGAGAAAATAGGCACCCCCAAGTATGTGAAAGGCATGGAGCCAATGTTGAAGTCCAAAATCCGTTGAAGCCGAGAACGTCGCCCAGGAGACACCCCTTTCCCGAAGTAAAGAGTAGACTTCTGCTTGTTGCAGTATTGACCAGAGACCGTGGCATATAGCTGAAGAATTGAGTCTATCATAATGCAGTTGCGCTTTGAGGCCTGACAGAACAGGAGGACATCGTCAGCGTAAAGCAGATGAGAAGGGAAACTCAAAGATCTGGAGAAACGCATGCCGGCGATTAAGCCCCGATTAGCAGCATCCAGAAAAATACGGCTAAGAACATCTTCCGCCAAGGCAAAAAGAATGGGAGACAAGGGATCTCCTTGTCTTACCCCCCTGCCGCATTCGAAATAGCCATAGAGAGCACCATTGAACCGAATAGAGATGCGAGCCGAGCTGAGAATAGTTTTGATCCAAGAGCAGAAAATATTGGGGAAGCCGAACTCTTGAAGTACGAACAGAAGAAAATCCCATCTAAGCGTATCAAAGGCCTTATGAATGTCGACTTTAAGAGCCATGTTTTTTCCGTGAAAAGACCTCTCCATGCAGTTCGCCCCTTCCGAGGCAAGAGTGATACATTCATGAATAGAACGTCCCAAAATAAAGCCAAACTGATTGTTGGATACGATGGTGGCCGCAACAGCATTTAGTCGAATCGCCAGAATCTTGGCAATAACTTTGAAAAAGAAATTGCCTAGAACGATGGGCCGATAATCAGAGATAACCTTGGCATCAACTTTTTTGGGAAGAAGGCTGAGAGTATTGGAATTGAGACCCGAAGGGAGATAATGATGAGTGAAGAATCTTCTGATGGCGGAAGTGAAATCATGCTCAATAATGTCCCAGGCGGAACGATAGAAAGTACCTCCAAAGCCATCCGGGCCGGGAGCGCTATCTTTGTTCATAGCAAAGACCACCGCTTTTATCTCCGTGGCAGTCGGACAAGTAACCAAAGCCGAGTTCTGTTCCAAAGTGAGGCTACTGGTGATATAATTAGTAATCCACGAAAGATCGGCCCTAGGATTTGAATCCGCCGCAAAAAGAGATTTATAAAAGTTTTCCACATGAGACGCCAAAGTGTTATGATTTTCAACAAGGACGTCGTTAATCTCAAGATGCTTGATGGTATGGCTAGCGCGCTTCATTCTCACAATGTTATGATAAAACTGAGTATTTCGATCTCCATCCTGGAGCCATCGAATTCTACTTTTCTGGCGAAGCAGGTCCTCTTTCCGAGAGAGCATGACCGAGATAGAGGCTTCCAGCTCAACTTCTTGATCAAAGAGCGCCTCAGAATAGCCTGCATTATCGATATGTGCCTGGAGAGAAGAGAGTTTATTATAGAGCTCCTCAAGCGAAGTGTTGAAGTTTCCAAAAGTGGATTTATTCCAAATTTTTAGGTCCTTCCTCAAACGTTTCAACTTGTGCATCATACGCACCATGGGGCAGTTCGAATCCACAACAGGGGCCCAAGAACGTTGAACCATTGGGATAAAATCAGAGTGAGAACTCCACATGTTCAGGAAACGAAAAGGACGAGCGCCAGAGGTATTAGGAGGAGTGGAACATTTAAGCAAAATAGGAGCATGGTCAGAGCCTAGACGAGGCAAAACCAGGCTTTCAGTAGCGTGCCATTGCGCAGCAAAATCTTCGGAGAAAAGAGTGCGGTCCAGCACAGACTCAGTAGTCATAGGAAATTTACGCCTGTCCGTCCAAGTAAAAAAAGGCCCAGAGGTGGGAGCTTGAATGAGAGTATGACGATCAATGAAATCTTGAAAATCTCTACTGGAAACACGACTGGGAAGCCGGCGTCCACGCCGCTCATGAGCTCCAAGCACAGCGTTAAAGTCTCCAAGAATCACCATTTGAGGGACCATACAAGAAGAGATATCATCCCAAAGAATCCTGCGAGTGATATAATTACAACTCCCGTGAACAATAGCCACTCTGAAAGAATAGCTAGAAAACAAGATGTCAAAAATAACCATCTGCTCCGTGGACATAATCAACGAGCAGGTAACCCCGGTGGCGATGAGAATCCAGATGTTGGAAGCATGAGGTGTGCGATCATTTTGATGGAAAGGAGTCAAATTGATAGATTTCCAGAAGGAGGTCGGAATATGAAGAAAGTTAGTCTTAGGTTCAATAATGCCCAGAATAATAGGATGATGAACATGACAGTAATTGTGAAGCAAATTACGTGCCGTGTCCGTCATACCACGAATATTCCAAGAGAGAATATTCATTGAGAAAGGTGGAAATTTTCGTCCTCCTCCTGAGGATCATAATCATCATCCACTAAATCACCCCATTTGCGTGAAGAAGCGGTGTCCATACTTTTACCAGCATCAGAAGAAGTTTGATAGATAAGGAACTCTGAAATTTGGACGCCTTTATCCACCGCTTCCTTAACCAAAGAGTTAAATTCCGTCGTGGTCCCCTGAAGTTGTCCTACCTGATCCCCAATAGGAGCGGCCTGGTTTTGTCGTAGACGATCTTTGATAGTCGGAGTAGCCGTTCGCACCAACTGTTCGACAGTTTGCTTGGGCGGTCTACCCCGCCCTCGTTTGATTGGCACGGCTTCAATCATGTCATTTGTAGTACGACTAATGGCACCATCTGTTCGACAGTTAGTCTCTTGTTCTGGCCTTTCACTAGCATTATCTGCGTTTGGATTTTGAGTTAATGTTGTTTCTAAAATCTGCACTTTCATCATGTTTCCCAAGGCCACCTCCTTATCAGCAAAAGTATCTGTCTCAGTGCTCTTGTTATTAATTTCATCTTCGGGTATTATATGTGGTACGGTGTTCGAATCAGGAACGGGTCTGCACGCAGCTGCAAGCAAATCAGGTCCGGACAAACCTTCTTTACGCTGGGGCAAATTCTGTGCCACATCTGTCTGACGAAACTGCTCAGCGGTAGTGTGATTAAAATGTTCCGAAGCGCTGAAAATGGAAGTCCTATCCTTCTCACTAACAGGCTCCTGGTTGACGTTCGCATCTCCAGAAGGCTCTTGAGATAGAACATCGAAAGAATTACCGATAGGAATCTCTTTATTTTTCCGCCATTCTTTCCCCATAGTTTTGTTGTGAATGGTTTTGAGAGAAGGTTGATCCGAGCTTGTAGGATTCGTGATGTTAGTGTTGTTGTCCTGCTGTTTCTTGCGGCGGCATTGAGCAATGTTATGACCTGCAAGATTGCAAAAGCCACAAAAATGCGGCAAATTTTCATAAACGAATTCAACCTCGAACGAGCGCGTTCCCTTATCCACCGTGAGAGTTTTGGGAATAGGCTTAGAGACATCCATGTCGACAAGAACACGAGCAAAGTGACCCACTTGCCCAGAATACGCAAAACCATCAAGTTTAATAGGAAGACCGACATATCTGGCGATGCCGATTATCACTTTCGGATGCCAGTATTCGTGAGGAAGATAATAGATTCTCAGCCAGACTTGGGAGAGAGCAGTTGATTCTTTGTATGGGTCAAAATCCGGAACCCATTCCCTGATTCGAATAATACCTTTGCTCAATTTCCAAGTAGACCTAGATTTTGCCGTAGCAAGCTCAGATTCATTCGCGAAAATAATCGAAAAGAAACCTTTCCCAAGTGGCACCACACGGATCGCATCCGAGGTTTTCCATAAAGCCATGAGTTCTTGTTTAATGTCAGAAGCAAATCTGGGGGCGTCTCCCTTATTCAGCAAAAGCCTGGCGTGAACAGCGAACTCAAACTCCTTGAGTTTACTTTGATACAGGGCTTCTGGAATTCGAAGAATAGATTTGTTGCCAATGTTAACCGGGTGAAGAGCGTTGAAGTCCTGGGCGAAAACATCTGCTGGTTTGGGAACTGATCGCTGGACCGTTCGCGCAAAAGAGAGTTTGTTCCTTTTCGTCTCAGTGCTATGGCTTATTCCATGCCGCGTCGAGTTGACAAGAGCCTCGGAATGACTCTTGTTGTTCTCAGTAGCGGGTTTGAGAGTGGAACTCGAGGGAACATCCGAGGGTCGAGTTTGGTTCTTACCGGAAGAAGCAGGCAAAGGCCTGACAAAGTTGTTTGAGATCGGAGGAAAATCTGAATCCATGAACTTCTCTGACACAAATCGTCGAACACTTTATGTGCACAGTGGAACCATTCGCTCCTAAACCAGCCCCAATCTAAAAAGCTATTTTTTCTCTCATCAAGAGCAAAATAAATACTCTAAAAATTTATATCATCACACGCAATATAAATACTCTAACTATCCCATAGTTTAAATTCACGTTTATTTTATTTTTTAAAAAAGGAAAAGAAATCCATCTAAAACGAAGTCACTTTAACTTATCATTTTTTATCTATTTTTTTTTTTGTATTGATAATTTTCTTCTTTGCATTTAAATGAGTTTTAAATAAAATAAGCAATATGTTTATTAGATGAAAATTTATGAAAAGAGGTTTAAAACATTAAATTGATATATGATATGTACAAATTGAATTTAAAATAAATATTTTATAATAGTTTAAATTTCCGGCATATTAATTGATTGAAGCAACTTTTTATTTTTATTTTTATATTTCCTTTTTAATATTTTCTCATATATTATACCTATTAGTAGATTTGATTATTAATAATAATTTCAAATTTGAAAGTAGTTATACAAATGTCATATATTTTAAAAATACGTCCATATTATAATTATAAAAGTTTTGTTACTATTTTACTCTATATAAAAATAGAACAATGAATAATTTATTTTTAAAATACTCCCTCCGTCCCACCATTCTTTATATAAGTCTCATAAGAAGTCAGCATGCAAGCAAGAATAAGAAAATGCAAATAACTGATTAAAACATAAATTTCTAACTTCATTCCTCAACAACAATGGCTCCCTTCTCACTGACATAGATACCGTCAAGGAACTTCATGATATCCTTGTTCTTAACATGGCATTTCTGGTTTATCAAGGCACAAGACCTAGAAACAAGCTCAATGTCATTCCCCTCCAACACCAACTCATCCTTGACCTTCTCAGATCGCACAATCGACACTCCCTCAAGCATATCAACCTTCCTCACCTTCTTCTCCCCGAGAAAGTTTCGGATCTCAATGGTGGTTCCGTTGTTAGTGATGGAGGCGTTAATAGGGAAATGAGCATACACGAATCTCATCTTGTAGCGGTATCCCTTGGTAACACCGTTGATTAGGTTGTTGACGTGGCTGAGCGCGGTGCGGATGGAGGCGGTGGTTTTCCGGCTGCCGAACCAGGCATCGATCTTCAGCTTCTTCTTCCCGGTCTCCTCATCGGTGATGAGCTGGAAATCGAGATTCAGATGCTTGAAATTCTTCGGGAGCGTGCCCCTAGGCCCCTCGACTTCGATCACCTTGGCCTTGACCTTGATCTTGATGCCGTCGGGAATGTCCATGGTGTCGGAGGAGAGGATCGTCTTCATTTTGTGGGGTGAAGTGTGAACTGTGTGTAGCTGCGACCCTCACCATAAAATCCCTCCGTCCCACCATAAGTGTGACTTTTTCTATTTTGGGTGTCCCACCATAAGTGAGACTTTTTTATTTTTGGGTAAAAGTTTTATCCTTTGAACATCTTTTCACTTTATCACCTACACACATAAAATACACCTTTCTTAATTCTCTTACCCAATAAAAGGGTCTCACTTATGGTGGTACGGATGTAGTAAGTAATATGCTAAAATAACTATGAATGCTCTACTTAAAAAATTAAAGTTCCGAGGAAATAAAATCTATTCTTTTTGTTACTTGTGGATAATTATGTCTTAATTTATTATATATATTTTCTTAATTGCATTTTTTTCGTTTTTGTAATTTTCTTCGAGACAAAAAGAAATGCAATATGTAATTTGATACATGAAAGGTATAAATCAATTTAAAATGAGCAAGTTACGACTATTAATATCTCTCTCTCTCTCTCTCTCTCTCTCTATATATATATATATATATATATATATATATATATATATATATATATTGGTGAAACGAGAAACCAACACCTAAACTAGAAAGCATTAAACGACACCGGATTTACGTGGTTCGGTCGAGAAGACCTACGTCCACGGGGGTTTTGGGGGTTTTTCCACTATAATCGAGAGAGTGTTTTACACTTTACAAGTTGTGTGCTAAGAAAAATGACTGTCCCCCTTAATCTATGCATCAAGGCCCTATTTATAAGCATGAACATAAACTTAAGGCCCTTGGGCCCATTAGACCCCTAAAGCCCATTAGCCCCATGAATCAAGCCCAAGCCCCGTTATTCTAATCTACATCTTGAAATTGAGTCATCAGAGCTGGAAGGCGGAGCCGAGCTGAGCCAAGCTGAGAGTCAGGGCAATCCTGTACCAAATATCAGAAATAACCATAATAAAAATAACAATAATAATAATAATAATAATAATAATAATAATAATAATAATCATAACTAGAAATATTCCCGTTATGTTTAGCACATCGTTGGTGCATATTTCAGTCCTCATCAGCTACTCCCCCCTAGTCTGGTTGAACCGGGTATTCTTCGTGTTCAGCCAGCGAAGTATTGTTAAAGCCAGCGCTGTGCTGTTTTCCTTAATCCCTGCAAATCATGAAGACATAAGAGTTTTAATACTTTAAGAAAGCAAAGATAAGCATTTTCCCCTTGACTTTGGAATTGTAGTTCCAAGTTAGATTTCCTTCTTGTTTGTTGAATGTTGACAAAGATAAATAATTTCCATTTCTTCGGGCGCATAAGAAGACCAACGCTGAGAATACCCCATATTGAATATTTTGCATAGATAAGCAATATAAATGCTTTATGTTGGATGAATCAGAAGACCATTTCAAGAATACTCGAATAGCATAATAGGACCCATATCGAAGTTGAGAAATATGATACTCTGATCATGTGAGAAAATCCATCATAAATATTTGTCGAGTCTGAACAATATACCCTGTTGTTGAGCGCGTAAGAAATCCAGCGCGTGAGAAGACCAATAGATAATCCGCGTGTAAGAAAACCAGCGGCAGAGGATTGAAATCTCGACAGAGGATTGAAATCCCGGCAGAGCATTGAAATCCCGGCAGAGCATTGAAATCCCGGCAGGGCATTGAAATCCCGGCAGATGATTGAAATCTCGGCAGAGCATTGAAATCCCGACAGAGGATTGAAATCCCGGCAGAGCATTGAAATCCCGGCAGATGATTGAAATCCCGACAGAGCATTGAAATCCCGACAAAGGATTGAAATCCCGGCAGGGGATTGAAATCCCGGCAGGGGATTGAAATCCTGGCAGGGCATTGAAATCCCGGCAGATGATTGAAATCCCGGCAGAGCATTGAAATCCCGGTAGAGGATTGAAATCCTGGTAGGGCATTGAAATCCCGGCAGGGGATTGAAATCCCGGCAGAACATTGAAATCCCGGCAGAGCATTGAAATCCCGGCAGAGCATAGGAATCACGGACGGCGGCAGAGCATAGGAATCACGGACGACGGCAGAGCATTGGGATCACGGACGGCGGCAGAGCATTGGGTATCACGGACGGTGGCAGAGCATTGGGGTCACGGACGGTGGCAGAGCATTGGGATCACGGACGGTGGCAGAGCATTGAGGTCACGGACGGTGGCAGAGCATTGGGATCACGGACAGTAGCAGAGCATTCCTCTGCTGCTTCCCTCCTTTGTATGCAGTCCTTTGCTGCTTCCCATCCAAGCATTCCTCTGCTGCTTCCCTTCCAAGCATTCCTTTGCTGCTTCCCATCCAAGCTTGAACACTCTGCGCGGAGCATGGAGGACCCGGGGGGTGCAACCAACTTTCGCGGCTTACGATTAAATAGTAACCCTCTGCGCGGAGCATGGAGGACCCGGGGGGTGCAACCAACTTTCGCGACTTACGGTTAAGTGCAACCTCTGCGCGGAGCATGGAGGACCCGGAGGGTGCAACCAACTTTCGCGGCTTACGATTAAGTGCAACCTCTGCGCGGAGCATGGAGGGCCCGGGTGGCGCAACCAACTTTCGCGGCTTACGATTGAGAGAACACCCTGCACGGAGCGTGGAAGACCCGGGGGGTGCAACCAACTTTCATGGCTTATGGTTAAGTGCAACCTCTGCGCGGAGCATGGAGGACCCGGGGGGTGCAACCAACTTTCGCGGCTTACGATTAAGTGCAACCTCTGCGCGGAGCATGGAGGGCCCGGGTGGCGCAACCAACTTTCGCGGCTTACGATTGAGAGAACACCCTGCACGGAGCATGGAAGACTCGGGGGGTGCAACCAACTTTCGTGGCTTATGGTTAAGTGCAACCTCTGCGCGGAGCATGGAGGACCCGGGGGGTGCAACCAACTTTCGCGGCTTACGATTAAGTGCAACCTCTGCGCGGAGCATGGAGGGCCCGGGTGGCGCAACCAACTTTCGCGGCTTACGATTGAGAGAAAACCCTGCACGGAGCATGGAAGACCTGGGGGGTGCAACCAACTTTCGTGGCTTACGGTAGCAATAATCCCTCTGCGCGGAGCATGGAAGACCCTGGGGGTGCAACCAACTTTCGCGGCTTACGATAGCAATAATCCCTCTGCGCGGAGCATGGAAGACCCTGGGGTGCAACCAACTTTCATGGCTTACGATAGCAATGATCCCTCTGCGCGGAGCATGGAAGACTCTGGGGGCGCAACCAACTTTCGCGGCTTACGATAGCAATGATCCCTCTGCTTTTTCCTTGACTTGCTGAGAAGCAATTTTGAATTTGTAAATTGGGGACTACGGGTATACACCCTACTCCCCTATCTGGTGACATCTGCAATGCCTCTGCATGAACATGTTAAGTGTGTGTGTTTGGTGCTCATGCTTGTGATGATTGTGAGAGAGTTAGCATAACTACAATTCCCAAATAACATAATTCAAGTTGCATTTCAAGCCCTAGCACATATGCAGAAGGTGTGCAGCTTCGTTTATTAATAATGCCATATTTCAAGTCTAAGCACATATACAGAAGTTGTGAAGCTTCCAAGATGATGTTGTGATTACATGAATCCCATCAAAGATCATATAAGTCATGGTTTTGCCCAAGTAACGAAGTAGAATATTTCCAAATCCCTATCATGCTTACATATTCCCATAAAATACCCTAAGATCATAATTTTGCCTAGTGATAAAGCATAATACTCCCCCATCATGCTCACATGCTTCCACGAGATAAAGTTCAGCGAAGTACCTGAATTACCACTTACAAGTGGTTTACCGTTTTCCTGTTATGGCGGTTCCCATATTTTGTTCAAAGCTTTCCCAAATTTGCTTATCCTGTGCTACAAAAATTCTTAAGCACATATATTAGTAATAATATGAGAGCCCCTTTAAGACAGGGCTGCAAAGAGAATTCGAACCCTAGATTATATAATCCATTGCCACAACTTGATTCCCATATTCATATACCGATGAATTCATTCAAATTTTCAAATCCCATCAAAGATCATATAAATCATGATTTTGCCTAAGTGATAAAATATCACATATCCCAATCATGCTCCTCCCATTGATAGAGTTCAGCGAAGTACCTGAATTACCACTTATTAGTGGGTTACCCTGTTTTACATTATGGAATTTACCATAATTGTTCAAATCATTCCCCAAATTTGCTTATCATGTGCTTGCTTTTACTGAGCAACAATGATGTTCTAAACATTTATTCCACCGAATAAAAGTTGTGAGAATCCCCTGTACTACAAGAACTTCTTCCTACACATGTCATAGAGCAACTCTGTATTGTCTTCATGTCCAAATAGTATTTCGTTGAGCTCTACTTCCTCGATCAACAATTCCTTAAGGAGATCAAATCCGACTCTACTTTTCGGTGTTGATATACCCTCGCACAATGAGTATAAGAAATTAAGAGATTAAATCCTGATTAAGGCAAGTTAGCTGTCCAGCCAACACGATATATGAACACAAATGACCCTAGTCAAGTATTCCATCCGACTGATATGAGTACATGATTTGTTTCAAATATAAGCTATAAAATAGCATACAATCACCCGATTAATCCCCAAAATCAGAGCAAAAATCATAGCTAAATCACTCCAAAGTTCAGAGTTATATCTCAACAATATCAAGTCCCAAAAACCATAATAGCATTATAGCACTATCAAGCGTACTAATAAAGTAAAATCACAACAATAATGAACTCAAAAATCCCAAAAATCAACACGAGGCAGAAATACTGTCTAGAAATACATTCTACCACAATTAGTAGAAATTCGAACTCCCTTTGAAGCTTCTTTGAGAAGCGGATGGAATCCCTTCTGTTGATTGCCCTTATGATTTTCGAGGCCCAATATTGATGTAGAGAAAATCGTTGCTCAGCTCATATCGAAACCAACCACGAGTAAGATCAATTGACAGATCAGCTGGAAACCAGTATCAGCAATTAGCATCCAACGATGTTAGATGTTTCACAGCTATTAGCCCAGTTAATCATTTATAAGAAATGAATTAACACTAACATCAAATAATTTGTAAATCAAAGATGTCATCATTAGCAATGATCAGCATATCTCTAGAGGAACCCCAATTTAACTCAAGTACTTAACATCCACGAGCATCAGCCTCCCCAAACAAGTTTTCTCAATTTGACTCATGATGAAAGAATATCAGATTTGTTTTAAATGGGAATTCTAAAATAGCATACATATATTTTTCCAATATAACTCGGTGGAGTTCAAACTAAACTAGCACCCTTATTCAGAAATACCACATATCATCATGAGAAACCTATTGCAGTAGCTAAAACAAAGGCCTTACATGCTCATCTGATGCATCAAGCAAATCAGTACACATAGACGAAAATGGTAAGATTAAGACTTAGCTTTCAATGGAGGGGCGGTGCCCTGCTCCGTCGAGCTGAATTAAACAACGGCGGCAGTATATGACTGAGCATCGGCAGCTCACCGAGCCCAGGGTCGGCAATGCGATGACGAGGCCACCTTTGCCGTTTCCAGAGCAATAGTCACAGCGGCAGCTTCCAAAAAGGGGAAAAAAGGCGGTGATCTCCGGCCAAGAAGGACCCGGTGGCGTCAAACCAGGGCGGTGACCGGCGAATCCAGATGGGGAAACTAGGGCTCGATTTCAGTTCTCCTCGGGAGTGAGGTAGAAATTGAAGGAGGGAGGACGAAGGCGGCGGTCTTTAGAGACGAAGACGACGGTCGTTCGCCGCTCTTCCAGGGCCCAGCGGCGGCGGAGAATTTGAGGAAGAAGAAGTGTTGCCGCGTTGTTTTCTTTTCCGATTCAAAATTGGGGATATCGTTTGGGAATCTTTGTTCTGAGAAATCCAGTGAGAGAGAAAACCGAGGCCACGCAACTGCGCTGAAATACCTTCCTCCGCTCGGCTTCGACGGATCCCCAGAAAAGAAGTCTGATCGGGAGGTGAATTCTTATGCGAGAGAGAGAGAGAGAGCGGAAGTCGAGATTAACCGGCCCTTGACGCCGGAAACTGGAAACACTGGAACAAATGATGCTTGCCGGAAACTCCAATCGGAATCTGGAAATTTTTTGGAAAACCCCTAATCGAGATCTGGATTTTTTTCCCCGATGAACAGTAACGCCTTAGCTCCATTTCCCAAAAAATTTCGATGAACAGTAATCTTTTCTTCCGATGAACAGTACCGTCGATGAACAGTAGCCGGAAAACACTCACGCCTTAGCTCAATTTCCCACAGACGGCGCCAGTTGGTGAAACGAGAAACCAACACCTAAACTAAAAAGCATTAAACGACACCGGATTTACGTGGTTCGGTCGAGAAGACCTACGTCCACGGGGGTTTTGGGGGTTTTTCCACTATAATCGAGAGAGTGTTTTACACTTTACAAGTTGTGTGCTAAGAAAAATGACTGTCCCCCTTAATCTATGCATCAAGGCCCTATTTATAAGCATGAACATAAACTTAAGGCCCTTGGGCCCATTAGACCCCTAAAGCCCATTAGCCCCATGAATCAAGCCCAAGCCCTATTATTCTAATCTACATCTTGAAATTGAGTCATCAGAGCTGGAAGGCGGAGCCGAGCTGAGCCAAGCTGAGAGTCAGGGCAATCCTGTACCAAATATCAGAAATAACCACAATAACAATAATAATAATAATAATAATCATAACTAGAAATATTCCCGTTATGTTTAGCACAGCGCTGGTGCATATTTCAGTCCTCATCATATATATATATATATATATATATATATATATATATATATATATATATACATATATATATTGCACTCCAGTGAGACCCTTATTTTTCGTGTGACACTGAGTACAATGGATAAGACATATATACTGATGAACAAGACAGTATATATTGATGAATTACGAAATTTTAAAAATTGGTAATGAACAAGAGATATATACTGATGAACAAAGCACTATATACTGATGAATAACGAAATTTAAAATAAATGCACGAGATTGTGTCTAAGATCTCACTAAAAATAGGGGGTCTCATTGGAGTGCATATATATATATATATATATATATATATAGGGGCGCGCTCCAGTGAGACCCTCTATTTTTCGTGTAACATGAGTACAATGAATAAGACATATAATACTAATGAACAAAACGCATATCTAATGAACAAGATGTATATATTGATGAAAAATAAAATTTAAAAAATTCGTAATGAATAATACATATATACTGATGAACATGGCCGTATATACTGATGAACAACGCAGTATATACTGATGAATAACGAAATTTAAAATATTATGCTCCCTCCAGGATTCGAACCCTGCGAAAAAAAATCACCCTCCAGATACAATATCAGCCATATGATTGATAAAATAAACGCACCAGATCGTGCCCTAGATCTCACTAAAATTAGGGGGTCTCATTGGAGCGGCCCCCTATATATATATATATATATACTCCCTCCGTCCCTGAAATGGCTTCCTCTTTGGGGACGGCACGGGTTTTAATAAAAAGTTGTAAAGTGTATTGATAATGGAGAAAAAGTGATATAATTATTATTGGAAGTTGTGAAAAGTGTTATAATTAGTATTGGGAGTGGTGAAAAGTGAAAAGTAAGAATAAATAAAGTATTATTAGTGGTGGGGTAGGTTTCCAAAAATGGAAAAAAAGAAAGAGGAAGTTATTTGGGGGACGTCCCAAAATGGAAAAAGAGGAAGTTATTTTAGGGACGGAGGGAGTATATATATATAGGGGAGAGTTCAATGGAGACCACTCTCTTAGATAAAGAATAAAGACCAAATTCTATACGTCGATTTTGCTTAATCTAACGGACTAAAAAATTGTAGATTTTTCTTGTATTTAAATCTGTAAAGGTCAAATAAGTAAATGCATAATATTCTGTAACTGATATCGTCCATAATTAAATTCATTCAGCACTATTTTATATTTGGCAAGATATACTAAATCCCTAAAAATTAGTTAAATCCTGTGTATCAGCCGTTTTTGCATATGTTTCAGTCACTCCTAACAAATGAACATACTAATGTTCGTTGATATGTTCGTATAAAAACAAATGAACATACTAATGTTCGTCGATATGTTCGTATAAAAATAAATTAACATACTAATGTTCGTCGACATGTTCGTATAAAAACAAATGAACATACTAATGTTCATCGATATGTTCGTCGAAATAGATCAGGTCCCAGAATGGGAAGAGAGGAATTTTCGGGATTTGTTCAACGGGATGAATTCGGTCAATTTGTTTTTTACACATTTGACCTTTTTCGATTAAATAAATGCTAATCACCAATTTTTAATTACATGAAAAATTAAATCCGGATGCAATCTAGATCGTTGATTGAGATTCAATGAATGACCTTAATTTGGTCTTTATTATCTATCTAGGGGGAGTGGTTGTCATAGAATGCAACCCTATATATATATATATATATATATATATATATATATATATATATATATATATATATATATATATATATATGGAAGGGCTAAAATAAGAGCATTTCTTAAGATATAAAATAAGAATCATTTTCAGCCCTTAGATCATCAAGATCTACGTTTGATTCGTAATTCTATTGGATGGATTTATGGTCCTGAGTTCGAATCTCAAAGGTAGCAAAAAATTATTTTTCACAATTCATACCTTTATACAATGAATTCATACGTGTTCTACATAAAATTCATACATTAAAAATTGCTCTTATTTCTTATTTTAAGATGTGCTATCACAGTAGCCCACCCCTATATATATATATATATATATATATATATATATATATATATATATATATATGTTTTTAATTAATTTTAATGTCCCTTGATGGGTTACAACATCTATTTAATATTTTGTAATTTTTTCTCATCGTTATTTTTTTATTTATGACATTTCGATTTTCCGTATTAAATAGTCCTATTTATTTTACATTGAAAATTTGTTAATATGACACAATGTTACTATTATAAGAAGATACTCCCCCACCCCCCATAAAAAATAGTCCTAGAAGGGAGGGCACGTGTTTTAATAAAAATAGTTGAATTTATTGTAAGTGAAGAAAGTGTCTCGCTTAAAAAGTAGTGTAAATAATGATTATAGTAATTAAATTGTGAGTGGAGAAAGGGGCCTACAATATGATAAAAAGTTTTTTAAAAATGAAAAATGATTAATTTTTGTGGACGTTCCAAAATAGCAAAAATGCACTATTTTTTGTGGACGAAAAGAGTATATATATATGCAGCTCATGCAAGTTTAGAATCATAATTTTTACATCGCGCGAGAGGTACGCTACTATTTCTTTATACTTAAATAAAATAAAATTAGAATAACTTATGCATTTACGATACTACGTTATCCCCTTAATTTTTTGGAAAATAGTTCCTTAAGAGCATGCACAGCACAACTCGCTGGATGGCCTTGAGCCGCGTTCCACCGAGCCTGTTGCTGCCGCACCTAAGGGCTTGAGGTTTTAATCGAAAAATCAGGCCTGGTTCTTAAGAATTTGTGTAGGGCGCATGCTATGTACTCGTTCCTTTAAGTTATTTATTTTTTCAATTTTATGATTTTAATTTTACTAAGTGTAGCTTCACTTTTTATATTGTACTGCACATTGTATAAATATTTACATTTTTTTACGTAAGATTCAATATAAAATCAACATAATGTAGCTTCTCTTTTTATAGTGCACTGCACATTATAAAAAAACTTACACTTTTCAATGTCAGACTCAATACAAAATTAATTTAATATAGCTTCTCTTTTTATAATGCATTACACATTGTAGAGAAACGTATATTTTTTGACGTGTATTCAATACAAAATCAACTTAATGTAGCTTCCAAATAGTTTTAATTGTAATTTTCAACAACCTCAACGAAGATTTAATCGAGCACATTTGGGCAAAATTTGGTGCAATCCAGCCATAGTTAAATTAATGTACTAAAGTTTTTTAGGGTTTATGCCAAAATAAACATGAACTTTAGCCTGAACTTTTGATTAAGTCAAAAAATACAATAATTTATATTTTAGCTGCAATTTTCACCTGAGTTTGACTTTCGACGAAATTAGAGCTTAGTTGGCAGACGAAAATTCATATGTGTCACAAATGGGGACCGATATAGTTGCAACATATATGTTCAAAACTTTATGGTTCTCAGTTAGGTATGCCAAATTATGAACTTTCAATTACCAACTAAGTTCTAATTTCGCTTAAAGTCAAACTCATGTGAAAATTTCAACTAAAATATAAATTCATTTATTTTTTTACTTAATTGAAAGTTCAGGTGAAAATTATAATTTTCACCAAAGTTCATGTATTTTTAGGTATAAAGCCTTTTTTTAATTGTTGTAATATTTTTTATTATTGTAATTTATTTAAATTAATGTAATGTTGAAATTTTAAATTTAATGAAATGTTCGATTTTAAAATTTAATATTTATTTTATTCAAAATAAAAATGAATTCTATAGAGCTCGTTATAGAGCCCCGATCCCTCCCTGTAGAGCTATATAGAATTTAGTGAAATGTTCGATTTTAAAATTCAATATTTATTTTATTCAAAATAAAATGAATTCTATAGAACTCGTTATAGAGCTCCCACCGTAGAGGTGAGGCTCTTAAGTGGAACCACAACTATAGAGCCCCCAAAAGGACTCGTGCAATGTAAATGCTATAAATTTCAGATATTAGCCTTTTAAGTTGGTGATGAGAGATTTCAAATTTGTAGTCAAGTCCCTCATTCGTACAAAGCAATTTAAACATGGGTCAAAATTTAAAATACCCACCTTCATAACTTATCTATCAAAAATACCCACTTTCACAAAACATAAATCAACCATACCCAACTCATAATTAATGCCAAAACTACCCCTCAACAAATCCTCTAAATATTCATCATAAAACAATTTCAAATTTAGATTAATCAGGCCCAACATGCTTCCGTAACACTTCAAAATAATTCTTAAATTAAACCAACATTATACCTTTGTCGACTGGTCTTCTTCAGGAGTCGGTCTTGTTGCGTTTTACGGCTCGTCTGCCCACCCGGCACGCACCAACCACACACTCGCAAGAGATGGTTGCAACCCTTCTCCTTCACTAAGTGTCGACTTAATACTTTGTTGGAAAAATAAAGAAAATATTTTTACTTAACCGGAATAGTTGGACAAAAACAAAGTGTTTATAGAGGAATTATATAAAATTTAATTTATTTCATAAAATACTCCCCTAGGGAGGAGACTAACTTGTTTAGCTACCTATAGTAGCTAATACTTGTGTACATAAAAATTAAAAAGGAACTAAAACTAAAACGAAAAACTTTGAAAACTAAAATTTAAAAATTACAAAGATAATTTTTCTAGAGAGAGGAAGTGGTGTATGAAAATGTGTTGTGATTTTCTCATGATCTTCTTCTCTCCAGGGCTTGGGTTTATATAGAGGTTTGGACCCCTCTATTATTGCTCGGTAGTTGGCCTTGGATTCCTTCCTCGTGGCCAGCTTGCTTGGATGGTGATAGCCACCTTCTTTTGTCGGCCATTATTGCCGACACTAGTTAGTGTCATCACATGGTGCTGGACCCTTGCTTTATCGCTTTGTGATAATGCTGGTAGGGGCCTGCTGCTTTTCCTTCCACTCACGTTTGTCCTCTTTTGATGAGTGGATCTCCTGTAGAATTACCCACTTTGGTCAGTAGGTAGTTGGCCTGCATTATTATCCACCCACTTTCGTCGTTTCTCTTTTAGTGGGTGGTCCTCCTGTCTTGAGTCACATGACTCCCTTTTCTTTGTCGGGCCCCTTACTTTTTTGGTGCCCGAGGTGCTCGTCCTCGTGGAGTCTTGTGCTCCTCGTACTCATCGGACCGGAACTTCTTCTTGTTAGGCTTTGGAAAGAAGCCTTTGCCGAACTCCGGTTCTTTCTGCGTGGGACACTCCGCGCAGATGTGATCTGTCCAATGGCCTAAATGAGCCATGTTACAGAACTTGTGACGAGATTCTTTGCTTCCCGCCACCTTGTTTCGCCAGATAGTCTGCCTTTTCTCTTCGAAAGCCTTCTCAGCGAAGCTTGTAGTTTTTCCTGTCATAGAATTTAACAGGAAAGATCCAAGTCCTGCGTTATTAGAGAACTTGAACTGGTACTTCACTTTGTCCATCTCTGTGAGACAGACCCATAGTCCCCATGCACGTCTCGTGGAGATTTGATCCTCCGTGAATGTTGTGACAATGGAAACTTCATGATTAGGTGCCTTAATTCGGTTTAAGGCCTCTGTGCCGGGTCTCCGAAGCTTAATAAAATGGAAAGCTTCATGATTCCCTTTTCCTGCTGGTTCTGGAGCGGCGCTAAGAAAGTATAGCTCCAGGATATCTCCCCGGTTGAGGGACTGGTTGTTCGCCCAAGCATCATATACTGTCTCTTGGATCCACCTGGGTAGACCCTTGATTTCGCTAAATGTTGGCGAAGTAGTATAAACCGAGGCTAATGCCCCGAATTCATACCACTCTTTGACCTCCTGAGGATTGGCTCCGGTGGTCATCCAAATGCGAGGATATTTTCATGCAATATCAACCCGGCAATAGCTCGGATTGAGCCCTTTTCTGGTATTGAGTTTTTCCCATCTGGACTGGTACAGCTGCCAAACAGGAGAAATATCAATAATGTTAGTATCAATCTTAGATTTGCCTGTCAACGGCCTAAGACTGATCTCTCCCTCTTTTACCCCAGAGGTGGAGGGTTGACATGTTGGTTCGGGCGGTGAAGCCTTAGCAACATCTTTTTCTCGAGGATCCGGTTTGAACACCTTAGCCTCAGAACTTGTGCTAGGGGTATTGGAATCCCCTGCTACAGGTAATCCGGCCTGTACGGTAATGCCTGCTTCGATCATGGGAGTCATGATCCCGCGCAGGAGCGGCTTGTGGGTTGTGATGAGGAGTGATATGTGCAAAGTAGAGAAAGGATACAAATCAGAGAAATCATCTTCATCAGAGGAATCATATTGGTCAGAAGAATCATTCTTACCAGAGGGATTTCATCCATCAGAAACAACTCATCCACCAGAGGAACGGCTCTTGCCAGAGGAATCGCGTTCGTCAGAAAAGTCATCTTTGACAGAGAGATCATCATCGCCAGAGAAGTCACACTCGTCAGAGAAGTCATCTTTGACAGAGAGATCATCATCGCCAGAGAAGTCACACTCGTCAGAGAAGGCATCTTCGACAGAAAGATCATCATCGTCAGAGAAGTCATCCACGCCAGAGAGATCACCTCCATCAGTGGGATCGCCAGAAATGCGGGAGACTTCCCGCGTAAAGGCAAAATTACTGTTCTACCCTTCGACCACTGTGATGCCCCGCTCTTTTAAATACATATTAGATTAAATATGTGCATTAGTTATAAAATTCTTTTAATTATTTATGGTGATTATTTTGTTCAGATAATATTATTTCAGCAAAAGTCTGTATAAGAGATACAGAGCTGCGATTTAATATTCAGTCATGAATGAAACCAATAATTAAATTTATTGGTTTAACTATACGTTTGAGACTTTGTTTTACCAGTTTATTGATTTAATCAATATTATTAGAAAATTTAGATTTATAACCGATTTTATAAATCGTGTTATTTAAATCAAATTGCTAGAATTATAATTTGAGATCATATGCATAATAATTTTATTATTTCGCATTATATGAGTTAAGGTATTAAGTCGCGAATTAATTCCGACTTTCACGTATTAAATCTCAAGATTGAGGATTTAATTTATATAAATACGACGAGTATTTATTAAACGAGAATTGGAGAATTATTACAGGAACTAGGAGAAACTAGATCACGGCACTACACGTATGTCTCGATTTTTCATCCAACACATCAATTCCTACACTATTTCCTACACTATTCCCTACACTATTCCCTATACTATTCACCTTCCCCTCCAATACACCATTACTGCAGAAGGAGATTGTAAAGATTGCAGATTTCTTCCTGTAGTATATCTGAACTCCATCACACCCCAAAGTCTCCTGTAGGAGAAGAAAATCACGCCAATATCCACAATTTTCAAAAGCTTCAGCACGCCGAGAAAGAAATTTCACGGTAAGATCACAATTGTCAAAGGATGTAAATTTCAACGATCAAATCTTCAAAAGTTGCAACTCCAGGTACCAAAATTTCCACCATTTTGATTCTGTTGTCTGCAGAAACTCCTCTATAAATTGAGGAGAGTTCTGCAGAAGGAAGAAGTGCAGCGAGCAAGAGTGAGTTTAGGAGATTTGTTTTTTTTACTTGCAAGAGCTCAAGTGAGCTCCCTTCGCCGGGCCATTTCTTCGTCGACCGGCCACTAGGCTCTGAACCGAGAACGTGTACTCGTTCCTCCATCTTTAGGCTACCAAACCCAACAATCGAAAGGCCGAAACCTTCTCTATATTTTCCCGACCAAAGGCCACAATATCCTTCGGAGGCCAACGTCGAATTCCCGACTTAGCCACCGGCCAACTTACGGCCTTCGTTTCTCACTATCCTTACGACGAAAAAGGATCGAGAAACCACCGTTGTGTAGCCTGATCTATCTCGCACGAGGAAAACTAAGTCGTAGACCTTCGCGGCTAAACCCCATCGCGGAACGACGACCAGAAAAAAACCCCGGCGAACAACTTCCATTAGTGCTCACTTGGACAAGGGTAAGTTGACGCCCTTATTTCGATGCATTCCCGTTTCTATTATATTATGAGAAATTTCTGGGGTATAGATGGGAGTGTGGTAAATATTCGTACAAAGTTTCATATCATTTGAACTTCGTTTACTACCCTTTTAAAATTCGAGAAGTCTACTTCCCGTATCTGCTAAAACTGTCGTGAGGCAGATGATTAAGTTAATTATTTCAGTAACCATATGTTGATATTTAGCTCTCAAATTTTTATTCTATGAAGATATATGTGTTAGCTATCTACATATAAAATTTGAGCTCATTCAGGTAACGTTTGCTATTTTTTAAAAATCTGGACTTTCAGTTGGCAGAAACTGCCGAATCTGGTAGGCGATGGGAAAATCGCTATATCTCTTAAACTACTTGGAGTTTTTCAACATACTTTTTTTTCAATTAAACTAGACTCAAAGAGGTTTCTATTGATATAAAATTCGACTCCATACGAGTTCGGAGTAAAAGCAGTTTATTAGTTGAAGTTGAATCTATACAGTTTTGTTGAGATTGAAATGTTTCTAAATAATTCTTATTAAGGATTTTAAAGTTTTATTGTTGATAAAATATCACTTTTAGTTTAGAAATGAGCTATTGAGATATATAAATATTCTGAGAAAGATTTCATGAGAACTTGTTGGTAAAATTATATTAGATGGAATAGTTGATAAATGAAATATTAAAGATTTATTAATTAAATGGTTAAAATATTAAAATTATTAGATCTTCTCGAAAATTTCTTTTATAGTTAACTCCTTTTATTATTTTAAAATATTTTTACAAATGTTCCTAAAATCTCACAATGAAATTTTCATCAGGAATTAATATTTAGAATTTATTAATGACTTATTAGTTCTTTTAATAGTAGCAATATATATATATTGATTGGCATTATTAAATGGGGAAAAGGAAAATATTTTATAAATTATTCTTTATTTATAATGGATAAATAAAGGAATAATATAAAATGGGCTTTCCTACATCCTCAAAGGTACATGAAGTATTTCGATAAAAGAAGAACGATTGTATATGAGTTAGATACAGTCGTTTAAGGAAATATGGGTAGTTAGAGAAATGAGTGAATAGTGATTCACTGCATTTGTTGTTATCTTTTCTATTATTCACTCAAACACATGTTTCGTGTTATCAAAGGTTCAAATAAACAAAAGCGCCTGAGTAACCTATCGCGCTAAGGAAAGAGAATCATTGTCTTAAGTAGCAAAACACTGCAATCAGGTAGGCATTACTTTCATATATATCAAATGAATTTAACTGTTACGTTCAAGCAAGTTATTTCATGACAAAATCTTTGAATTGAAGTTAATTCAAGTATTGTCTTGCCATAAAATGTTTTAATTTCAGTATGATATCTATCTGATATGGCTTTGCCAGTTATCATGTAATCGAATTCGGGTCTTGAGCAGTTGATAGCTATCCTGCCTTGGCTAGTGTACACCAGTGACCGTGAGTCATCTAGCGGGTTGGCCGGTCAAGTGACCGTGAGAGGTGGCCACCTCTCCGGCACACAGATTCAGATATGATAGATTACAAAAGAACTTAGTCTGATCAGACGAACTTTAGAATCACAAATGAATTTAGTATGCTTAGGGCCTTTTTAAGTAAAAACCCTTGGTTATACTATTGAAATGGCATGACAATTTACATTTATTATGTATGTATATGATTTTCGGCATATGTCTACTGAGTACTTTGTACTCAGCCCTGCATGTATTTCTAAATGTGCAGGTTGAGCAGTGATGAGTGATGATGGGGTGTCGTGCGGAGCTTTGTCATATTTACTAAATAAACTCTTGGCGATACATGTCTTCATACATGTATCACGTTCTATTTCCGTTGCGAACACTCAGTTATGATGCATATTATCCTATTATGTTGGATTGTCAAATCAAGTTATTGTATAAACACTTAAATCGGATACTCTTGACCGATTACTCGCTCTTATCTATTTATGTGTGTTTTTTTTCTCATATGATGTCTCAATCTTAGTTCAATTCCTTTATTATTATTTATCACCCCTTTTCTGTCCCCTCTCCTAATTTCCCTTCCCTAGTCACGGTTTCCCGGCTTACCTATCCTTAGTTAAGACCGGTCGTGACAGAATGGTATCAGAGCAGTTCGGTTGCTCTGAACCCAAGAGTTATCCCAAAATTTATTCTTTACTGAATACTAGTGTTAGAAAGGTCAGTTGACAAAAGCTCAGCACCTCATCACAACATCCTGCTCAACAGAGAAACAGAGGTAAATATTTATTAAATGTTGAGAAAGTTGTATTTTCAAATGTTTGTACAAGTGCTTAAATCTCATGCTATATGATTGAGTAGATTCCTTGATGAACTTAGATGCGTTAGAAATGTTTGATCACTCTTACAAAGAACATAGAAGCAAAACATATACATGAGTTTAGTTATCATTCATTACAGTTGAAATGAAAAACACAATAGAAGAAAGAAAATCAGGCGTCACTCGAGGATGTATAAAGATAGAGACATGACGGAGCGTGTCACTCATGATGATACGGGCATAGTTCGAATTGTTCAAACATATCAACTATTGCCTTACCCAATAAAATTATTTATTATATAGCTCGTAGTGACAAAAGTGCATTGAATGATTTACTATTTGTGCAATGAGTTGAATCTCTTTCAACCCTTAAAATTTCAATACATATGTAAGTATTGGGATTATGACTGCACGATCTAGGACTTGTGAATTATTAATTATGCATAAGTCAGAGATTAAGACCAATATTACTTATGATATGATCACGACTTGTGTTGTTAATACATGAGAGTAATTAGAAACCTACTGCTATAATAACTTATTATGAGTTTAATTATAGAACGTCATTCTTTCAAAGATGGCAAGAACACGACGCACCGCTAGAAAGCAAATGACGAGGCGACCAAGTCCTGAAAGTATCCTCAGGGAATACCGAACCTACACACGTTGTTGGAGAGATGACCTAGGAGAGTTCCTCGCCCATTATTATCGACTGTGGAAAGCTGCACATCCCCATGGAGCCACTGGTTATGACGGGATCATGCGCTTGATCTTATTACTTCCACCAGACTGGCAGGGATGGGCTACAGAGCTCGCAGGTGACTACGTACACACTGCAGAAGAGTCGTTTGATCCAGAAGGCGATTTTCCACGGTTCATCGCAGCAATTCACTACACCTATGATGCCTTTGGCAGAGCATTCAGGGGACCATATATGAGGCCAGGAGACCTTGCTCCTGTTGGAGTTCGTCCGGAAGAAAGGACCCCACTTATGCCTACTCAGGCTCCTATAACAGCAGATCCACCCATCCCAGTGCAGAGTGTTTCCCCACAACTGTCTGTTCTCGGTCGTCGATGCCGAAACGACTTCGAGGCCGGGACATCACGTCCAAAAACCCAAAGGAAAGAGACGCCACCACCCCAATCACCAGTCGGTACACCCCCGATACAGCCACCTCCACCAGGGGAAGAGGACCCCATTTACAGTGCGGCCATGAAACAATTAGAAGAAGTCTTGCGTCAAGCACGCGAACTTATTGATAAGGGCAAAGCCCTGGCAGGCACTGACAACGATGAAGGTGAGATCTTGCGCCAGGCACTCAAGACTGCTGAAAAAGGGAAAACTC